>NC_083765.1:13019067-13269067 GCF_963514075.1 Conger conger
CCTCTAAATCACAAAAACTACCCCGGTGGTCTTGGCCACCTGTAACATGTTCAGAAAGTATACTTTAAATTAATAAGTGGACGCTGGTGTTCATTTACTTTAGCTAATCTTCAGTTTTGTATATGCTCTCTGTATCCTCCAATAAACATAATTTTTTTTAAAAAGTCTCTAATGAAGAGATGGGAAGAATGTTTGGACATTACTGACCATTATTAATTTAATCCCTATTGCAACAGGCATTAAAACAGGAAGGTTCTTAGTTTATACAGTGTAGTGGGGCTGTACGATTGCACATTTAGTATAAACACTGCTTAGTATTGTTAAGTATTATACAGAGCTGCCCAGGAGGCTACATAGGGGGAAAATGGACAGGTTATGCCAAAGCTTTGAGTAGCCATTTCAAACTGAGAAATTCGGATAAAGGAGCATATAAATTCAATAATTATTAAAGCATTTACTGTCTTTTCCATACTTATTTTATTATTGTGCTTTAAACAGTTCCTCCCTTTTTGTACACATTATGCTCTTGCTCATATCTGGCTGTAATATATTATTTTGTCCACTAGGTAGCGGTAGTGAATAATACAGATGAATTGGGAGAGAGAATGATCTTGATGCTCCTTTGTGTCTAGTTAAAGTTTCTATGACTCATTTGGTCTCCTTTCTCATGAAGTTGCTGTTCAGCAGTATTTGGTCAGTGCTAAGGGGCAATTTCTTCAGCAGTTTTTTTCTTCTTCCTTCATTTTTAGTGAAGGAACCCACTGTTCAAATTCATTTTTGTGCAGATTTATTCAGTGCTAATCTTCCCATCTCACTCATAATCCACATACTCTGGCCATCAAATCCTTTTTCCCCCCATGTATCTAAAGAGTCCAAATCCACCACTGATATTACTTGCCTTGGTCACCAGATTGACTTGTTATTTCCTATATTATATTTTCCTGTTGAATTATATTTTTATTTCTGTGCTCATATTGTGCAATTGTATCATTTCCCATATAATTATTTCCCATTTAGTTCATATTTTCTCATCTTAATTGCATACTGCATTTTTTTTTTCTTACAACAGCACACAAATGGGAAGTAATGCAATTTCTTCTTTGTTGAACTGGAGATTGTTGGAAATTTTGATGTGATTATCTCTATTGTCTACAAACAGTCACAAGTTTATTCTGCTTCCTTTTCATATCCACTGTCCACTTAAATATGGCCAGAGATGACCTTCAGATGACATCATCAGCTGTGGCCTTTCAGGCTGCGAGACACACTGAGCTGGGCTGTAGTAGAACACGTTGGAGAAACGTTGTGGGAACGTTGTGGGAGCGATGTGGGCCTTCACTGGCTCCATAGCGGCATGGCGTGTTCCTCTGTGTGCCCACTCACTCAGTGCGACCCCTCTGTGTTTACAGCCTGGGGGGTCTGCCCAATGGACCCAGCGCTAACCTGCTGACCATTCCCAAGCAGAGGTCATCCTCCGTCAGCCTGACCTACCACACTGGGCCCCGGAGGGCAGGTGAGACCATGGGGGGGGACCAAAAAACATGTTGCATATTAACAGGACTAAATAATGTTTAGCCCTTTATGGTGTATAGTGTAATCGCAAATATTTCATTAGAATGTTTGAATATAGGAGTTCTGGAACCCTTGGAATATGAGTGGTTGATCTACCCTGGCATTATTCACCTTTATCACTCTTTATCTCCCCCCCCCTTCTCTGTTTCCCTCTCTCTGTCTCTCTCTCCCCCTCTTTCTCTATCCCTCTCTATCCCGCTCTCTCTCTCTCTCTCTCTCTCTCTCTCTCTCTCTCTCTCTCTCCTGCAGGTACATCCCCCAGTCTGACTCCTGTAAACTCCCCCTCTCACACTCCCCCTGCCGCGGGCTCCTGCCTGGCATCGCGTTCAGCCCCCGTGGAGTTCCCGGACACGGCAGACATCCTCACCAAGCCCAGCGTCACCCTGCACAAGCCACTGGGCTACGCACTGAGCTCGCCAGACTTCCAGCAGCATCTGCGCTGTCCCAGCTTCTGTGCCAGGTGCTGTCCCACTACACCCTCTGCTTCCCTGAGCCTGGACCCTAACTCTTATCCCTTACCCAACACCAATTACAGTACCGCGCTGTTAATGACTGAAGGTCAGCCTCGGCCTTAATCTAAAGCTTATTAACAATGGAAGTTCTGCTGTGGGACACATTTTGTCCCTTGTGTAAATACTGAAATTCTACATATGACTCTACTCTTTAAAACATGTATTGTTCACTACACGCTTGTACTTTTCGGTTTTTATGTTGCTCACATTGTGTGGGTGTAGGTTGTGAGTGCGGTGGTGAATGTGTGTACTATATGTTGATTGACAGCTCTCTGTGACCCTCCTCTCCCCTTCAGCTGTGGGCGAGTGACGCTGAAGAGCCTACCCTCGGTGGACGCAGGGGAGGGCCTTTCACCATCAGCCGCAGAAGCGGAGCTTAGACACACAGGTACGCCCAGCATCCCCCTGCAGGCCCCCCTGGGATTGACACCCCCTGGCTCTCACTTCCTGCGCGCGGGACCCTTTAATTGTGACCCTGTCCCCCCACACAAAGTAAACTACAAATTACATTTGAGCTATTGTGCTCAAACCATTGCCATTGACTATTGTCCTTGGTATTTGATGAAGGTTTGATTTGATGAATCTGTGGTGTGTAAAAATGTGCACGGAAGCACCTGTACTGATACGCAATTAATCATTAATCATCTCAAACATATCGTAGAATAGCTTATAATAATGGTATGTTTAGTCAGGTCTCAAAAGACCAGAAAAATGTAAAAATGGCTCATTGTTCCTATCCACGTTATTGAATTCAGTTCAGAAAAAAAGGCAAAAAGATCCTTTGTCATTTTTGGATTTGTTTGTTAGTTAGCTGACTCTTTTATCCAAAGCGACTCACAGTTGATTAGACTAAGCTTCTGGACAATCCCCCCTGGAGCAATGGGGGGGGGATTTAAGGGGACTTCTTCAAGGGCCCAGCAGCTGCACAAGTCTTATAATGGCTACTCTAAGTCTTGAACCACCAACCTTCTGGGTCCCAGTCATGTACACTAGGCTACATGCTGCTGAGGCTGAGACATGAAGATCTGCGAACTGCTGTTATATCGGCGCATATCAGCCTTCCCCTCTCTCAAATCTCATAAGCACTAAGATTTATTATGATTCAACATAATACCCTTTTATTATCCAATCACCAATAACCTTCTCTCTTCTGTTTCTCATTCACACTGAGGGACAATTTTCTGAGAAGATGATATCATGTGTCAATAGGTCCATTTGGACATGCTTGTTTTGATAAGTATCAGAAACGGAGTTCAGTGGTGCACTGGAGGTTATGTTGTTTTGCATTGTTTTGTGGGTAGCTGCAGAACATCTCTGTGCAGCTGACTAGGAAAGCTCAACAGGGTCATGTGGTCAGACAGGGATCATGGATGTATTGTGAGGAGGTGAGTTGATGGCCCAACACGTATGTTGTGGGGTGAGGTAGTCCGTAGGACATGCAAGCATGGTGAAAGAGACGCATATGTGACCCATTCTGTCATAATCAGTCCCAATGGCCAATTTCACATACATCCATGTTAATGTAAAGATTTACATTTTTGGCTGTTTTAGGCTTTCATCTTCACATTTCTAGAACAATATCTTGGTTTTCATAATCTGCATATATTGGTTTTAAGATTTTCACTGCAAGATATCAAAGTGGAAGTAACACCAGAGTTGGAGGCTAGCCAGCTTATCACTGTTCATCAGTCACAAACAACCACATCACTGTTCCAGGGACTACATGTCTGTGTCTACATGTTAATGGATTTGTTTTCATGGTCTGTATGTCGTAATGTCAAGAGTAAATGTTCAGAGTGAAAATATAGTTTTAAAGGGTTTATACATAAGATGACATGTTATAGCCCTGGAGTTTTGTTAGCCCAGTGTCAGTAGTCTCCCAGCCTCCCAGTGAGGTAACTCCCAACAACATTTTTAAGCCATTTTCCTCAGTGGTTTGGTGGCAGTAGAGAGATAACTTTGGCATCATTAGAAAGCGTACATTACCGTCTTTTGATGAGATACGTTTTGGGTTAAATGCGACTGATTTTGATAGAGCAGGTGACATATGGCCATGGATATACGCAGATGAGAGAGTGCTGATGACCTGGCCCTTCTCCACAGCGGGTGAGGGAGCGGAGGACCCCGTCGCTGGGAGAGACCGGGCGGGGCTGGACGGCAGGGCGTGTCCTGACCTGGTGGAGGCGGAGCAGGAGCAGGAGAATCAGGAGATGGAGGTGCAGTCCCCGCGGGATCCCTGTATTTCTGGAGGGGTCAGAGGCAGAACTGCCCGTCTCACCCAGAGAAATGCTAATGTTCAAATACTGATAAACAACACTGCAAGGATAAATCACCTACCAGTCATAAGAAGCTTTCATTGCTCTGCAGAGCATCGCAGAGGTTTAGTAACATAGAACATAGATTAAAAGTGATGTATTTACAGTGAGGCCTGTACATATGGTGAAAGTGATACAATGCTCTCTCCCCCTCTCTACCTCTCTCTCCCCCTCCCCCCTCTCTCTCCCCTCTCTCTCTCTATCTCTCTCCCCTCTCTCTCTTTCTCTCCCTTTCTCTCCCTCCCCCTCTCTCTCTCTTTCTCCCCCCCTCTCTCTCTCCCCCTCTCTCTCTATCTCTCTCTCCCCCTCTCTCTATCTCTCCCTCTCTCTCTTCCCCTCTCCCCCCCCCCCCTCTCTCTCTCTCTCTCTCTCTCTCTCTCTCTCTCTCAGAGTGAGCAGGACTTTGCCTTGGACCCCCTGCTGGAGGAGCAGGATAGTCTCATGGAGACGCTCAACAACTGGAACTTCCAGATCTTTGACCTCGTGGACCGAACAGGAGGGAAAACCGGGAGAGTGCTCAGCTACGTCAGTGCCTCTGCAGCAGCTGTGCTTTATGTGGATGTACCACATGCGCTGTATCTGTCCTGCTTTTTCTGTTTTCACACCGACAGTGTGCAAGCACCTGCTCCAGTCTGTGTGCTGCTCTAACAGCCGTAGTAATTAATAACAATACCAATACCATATGCAGTCTGTTCCACTCTGGCCTTTCTCAGTGAATTCATCATGTACATGGCCTCATGTTAACTTGTGGGAGTGTGTACCGTAGCTGTCTCCTACTGTACACACGGTCCTGTGGCTGGTGTTTAATGGGCTCTGTGCTTTCCCTTCCCTAGGTGACGTACACTCTGTTCCAGGACACTGGGCTGTTTGAGATATTTAAGATCCCCATGCGTGAGTTCATGGCATACTTCTCTGCGCTTGAGAATGGCTATCGGGATATACCTTGTAAGTATAAGAACAACAGTAATGTGTTCTGAAATGTATAGTTACTTGTTCCATCCCGTGGTAGTGTGCGGGGCCCCTGGACAGAGGGTGGATGTTGCTGCAAAGACAGTCGTACATTGGATTTTGGGAGAGAGAGAAGGGAAATAAAAAGCTGAGGAAAAGATAAATGAATGTTTCACTATTTTTCAAATGAGCAGGAACGCTTACTCTGAACCCGGATGGTGGACATGCTGAAGACTCCCCACTAATGACACGCTCTGACTGCACGCTCTCCCCTCCTCAGATCACAACCGGGTCCACGCCACGGACGTCCTGCACGCCGTCTGGTACCTGACCACGCGGCCCATCCCAGGGTTCCAGCAGATCCATAATGAGCATGTGACAGGAAGTGACACGGGTAGCTACCCTCCTCCATTTCTGCTATTATCCCTTTTACAGCTCCCACAAAAAACATCCCATCCATCCATCCATCCATCATCACCCGCTTATCCGGAGTCGGGTCGCGGGGGCAGTAGGCAAAGCCGGGTATTCCAGGCGTCCCTCTCCCCAGCAACGCATTCTAGCTCCTCCTGGGGGATCCCGAGGCGTTCCCTGGCCAGGAGAGATATATAATCTCTCCAGCGGGCTCTGGGTCTCCCTCGGGGTCTCCGCCCAGTTGGACGAGCCCGGAAAACCTCCAAAGGGAGGCGCCCGGGAGGCATCCTGATCAGATGCCCGAACCACCTCAATTGGCTCCTTTCGACGCGAAGGAGCAGCGGCTCTACTCCGAGCTCCCTCCGGATGTCCGAGCTCCTCACCCTATCTCTAAGGCTGAGCCCGGCCACCCTACGGAGGAAGCTCATTTCGGCCGCTTGTATACGCGATCTCGTTCTTTCGGTCACTACCCAAAGCTCGTGACCATAGGTGAGGGTTGGGACGTAGATCGACCAGTAAATCGAGAGCTTCGCCTTCCGGCTCAGCTCCTTCTTCACCACAACAGTCCGGTGCAACGCCCGCATTACTGCTGACGCTGCACCGATCCGCCTGTCAATCTCACGCTCCCTTCTACCCTCACTCGTGAACAAGACCCCGAGATACTTGAACTCCTTCACTTGGGGCAAAGACTCGTTCCCAACCCGGAGGGAGCAATCCACCGTTTTCCGGCAGAGTACCATGGCCTCGGACCCAAACTCCTGGAGAGGGGCTGGACAAAAAACATCCCAATAAAGATAACCATAAGTGTGGCATGTCTCACTGCCCCTGGGACCTGCCCATGCTGAAAATAATAATGTTTTCAATATATCAACGGACACATTAAAAAAATGAATTTGTATAATTTCAGGAATTTTCATGTTCTCTAATCTGTAAATATATTCCTAGTATAAAGAAGGTTACCCTTTTGAAAATATTTTTTCTTAATATTTTGTTTTGGTATTTGATGTGGATGGAACATTGTTAGCCTGGAGGTTGTGGTTCTGGCTTTGGCTCTGGTATGTCCAGCATCGACCCCCGGATCTCTGACGTCCACACAGACGCACGCGGCCCGTTTTCAGGCCCATCAGCTGTTTCGGTTTAAAAAAGGCCCGTCTCAGTCGATGGCGCTTGACGTCCGCTTGATCCATGGGAAAGGAATTAGTGCCCTGCCCGAGCTCCCGTCTCCCTGCCAAACCACGGCCCGCTGCCCCGGGGCTGTGCTGCGGCCCTGCTGAGCTCAGCGCTTTGGGGCCGCTTTCAATCTCTCAAATGGAGCTCACTCTGAGTCATGCTTCCACTAATTCCGCCCTGCTTTCTGCCCAGTTTTTTTTTTTTTTCTCTCTTCTGTTTCCGCTGTAAAGTGTATTTGTTACAGTGTCTCTACACAAATAAAATTGAATTGGATTATTTCAGACCTGTGCAGACTAAGGGATTTAAAGTTACCGAACACCGCCGAGAATGAGGGGAAAAAGACGGCTTTTGTGTACAAATGCGCGCAGCGTACCTTTCACCTGTGCGAAACACCTTTGGGCTTGATGGCACAGCACCAAGCAGACTTTGTGGAGAATCTGTGTGATCACAGTACACCCTGTACTGGCTGTCATGATGATTCATAACTGCTAAGCGTCTGGTTCTCGTGTCTGCTTTGTGTTCACCCCTGGTACAGTGAGAACCCAGGGAGGGAGGGTTTTAGTAGGTGAGAGTGCCTGTATCTCATTGCGGGTTAGAACCTGCTCTGGAAGAATGAACTCCCACAGTCTGCACTAATTGGCTGGTGGGCTGCCGTGAAAAGGTGGCGACTGATTGTCTGTGAATCCAGTTCGGCATTTCAAATATGGGTATAAAGCAAGAATGAAATGTACACACAAACCTCCAGCAATTGTATATTACAATACATACACAAAAGCAGCTGTCTGTGTATACCACAAGTCCGAAAAATGTACATAAAATGGGATAACAATGTTATACTCATCAGGAATTGATGCTGCTAGTATGACTACTTGTGTGACTATGAACAACACCGTGTGTTTGAAATCAGCCAATGGGATGAGTGTTGCTTTGCTGTCAGACCAATCACGGTTGATGAGCGGGTTTCCTCTCCCCGCCCCTCAGACTCGGACAGCGGGATTTCCCCGGGCAGGGTGGCCTACGCCAGCTCCAAAACGTCCTCGGTGTCGGACGACAGCTACGGCTGCCTGACCTGGAACGTGCCCGCCCTGGAGCTCATGGCCCTGTACGTGGCGGCAGCGATGCACGACTACGACCACCCCGGCCGCACCAACGCGTTCCTGGTGGCCACCAACGCCCCACAGGTACGGGCTGATGTCGCACTGCCCTAGTCTTCTTCGCTGGAAAGCCGACGGCTCGTGTGAGGTTGCATTGTGGGAAATAGGATTATGGCTGAATTTGTATATTCTGCGAACTCTGCAAATGTTGTTGGCTAGCCCATCAAATTTGGTGCTGGACGCCATCCTTAAGGTGTATACACTGATCAGCCACAACATTAAAACCACCTGCTTAAACCAGGTTTTTCATGATTAAAAATGCTTTAAAGTGTATAAACTTGTCTATAAACTTAATATTTCATTGTATGATATGTGTACTTATATAAGAAGATAATCATAAGAGAATTGCTTTCAAAGGTTAAAATTTTAAATGAAAATGGAAATCATGTATGCTCATTGCGGGGCGGGGGGGTTCATTGTTTTGCTATTTAAATATCTTGGTACGTGCTGGTGTTCATGATCACCTCTGTCTTATCCAGTGCTCCAGGACCTGTCAAATTTTTTATATACAAAATAAAGATCACTCGCCATATTTCAAAATGCATGGGATCTATTTCCACATTAGTTTCACCACATGCAGTACCATGTAATTCCAATAGAGGGAAGAAGGATGAAGGATGAAACTGATGTGGGATTAGATGGCATGCATTTTTAAATATGGCAGGTGGTCTTTTTTTTTTTTTTTTTTATACGGAAACATGAAAAAACTGGTTTAAGCAAGTGTAGGTTTCCCCACTTAAAATTTTTGCTCTGTTTTAATTATTTTTCATTGTCAAGAGCAAGTAAGATGCTTTTGGTAGTTTTATCCATGTAAGGGCCAGTCACATGTGAAATGCGACTCTGCTTCTATTTCCCTCCTCTCCTCCCCTCCTCTCCTCTCCTCTCCTCCCCTCTCCCCTCCTCTCCTCCTTTCCTCTACTCTCCTCTCCTGTTCTGTCTCCCTCCTCTTCACCTCTCCTCCTCTCCTGTTCTATCTCCCTCCTCTCCTCTCCTCCTTTCCTCCTCTCCTCTCCTGTTCTATCTCCCTCCTCTCCTCCTCTCCTCTCCTGTTCTGTCTCCCTCCTCTTCACCTCTCCTCCTCTCCTCTCCTGTTCTACCTCTCTCCTCTCCTCCACCAGGCGGTGCTGTATAACGACCGCTCGGTACTGGAGAACCACCACGCAGCCTCAGCCTGGAGCCTTTTCCTGTCCCGCCCCGAGTTCAACTTCCTGTCCAACCTGGACCACGTGGAGTTCAAGCGCTTTCGTTTCCTGGTCATTGAGGCCATCCTAGCCACCGACCTGAAGAAGCACTTTGACTTCCTGGCCGAGTTCAATTCGAAGGTGGGCAAGCAGTGCCCCCCCCCCCCCCCCCCCCCCCACCTCGGTTCTGTCCCAGGTCTTGCTGTGACACACTCTTGTGCAACATCACATGACATTCTCAGGCGTTATACGCAAAATCTCTGTAGCTGTATCAGATGTATATCGTCTCCTTTCCCGTTTTAAAACTTTGGAAAGAGAAAAGCTTTTGTTCATACTTGAAAGTTGTATTAGTGTTTTGTATTTTATTAAACATAAAACACTGCATATTATTTTCTTCTATTAAAATAGGTGAATGATGTGGATAGCCCGGGCATTGATTGGACTAATGAGAACGATCGGCTGCTGGTCTGCCAAGTCTGCATTAAGCTGGCAGACATCAACGGCCCGGCCAAGTGTCGCGAGCTTCACCTGAAATGGACAGAAGGAATTGTCAACGAGTTTTATGAACAGGTATTTATCTCCACTGACTTTCACCTCCCAGATTTCTACACCTTGAGCCAGACAGAGTAAAAAAATGCCAAGCTCCATTAAGACATAAAAGTTTCAAAAGGTGCCAGTTTATTTTTATTTATTTATTGGGGTTACAGTTTGCAGTCAAGCTAGCCATAATGCAACCCAGTTGTACGTTTGCTCCGAATATCATGCCTTCATGCATTAGCTTAAGCTAAGTCACCTCATTTTCCTCACTATATGATTTCAAGCGGATGACTCTTGTCAGCCCAGATGACCCTTGTCTGCACAATTCGACACGTGACCAAATGGCTTTCCCCGTCCCCAGAGCAGACTGAGACAGGCCGTGTTTTCTGTTTCCAGGGCGACGAGGAGGCGGGCCTGGGCCTTCCCATCAGCCCCTTCATGGACCGCTCGGCCCCCCAGCTGGCCAAGCTGCAGGAGTCCTTCATCACGCACATCGTGGGGCCTCTCTGCAGCTCGTACCACGCCGCCGGCCTGCTGCCCGGCCACTGGATCCACCGGGAGGGAGCGGGGGATGAACCCCCGGAGGAAGAGGAGGAGGAGGAAGAGGAGGAGGAGGAGGAGGAGGAGGAAGGAGACGACTCAGAAACGGACGACGAAGAGCTGGAAGAGGAGCTTCAACCGAGTCATAAAAGTAAATTTCTGCTTTTAGTAGTGTGAAGAATCTATTGATGCTTCCATACATATTCCTACAATTCACTTTATATATCCAGAGCAGTCTCTGCAATGAATGTCGGGCTATTTTCATGATATTTAACAAGTTGGAAATACATATCTACTTGTATATATCTTTAAATATATCTTTAAATATATATATATACATATATATATTTAAATACATACAGGTCTGAAGTGGATATACCTTCTAATATCAAATTGGCACCATCGGCAGCAGTTATCTCTTTCCATGTGGGACTGTAGGCATAAATGACCCAAATTAAATCACCCCAATTAAACAAACCTTTGGACTCAAAGATCCATTCATCTGACTGCGCATTCTGCTGGTTAAATCGTCATGAAAAAAGTTTGCTTGCTAGCCGTTATCATGTGTTGGTTCAGCATGGGTGTGACACACGGAGAGATTAGCCTCCACGTATTTCAATTATTAAAAGGATTTTGCGAAAAGGTGATGAAAAGAGAACAGGATGACGGAAAGCATGATTAGGTGCCAGCAGTGGAATTAGTTGCCAATTCATGTTTCTGATATTTGAAACTTGTTAATGCAGCAAAATAAGATAAGACTGCTTCTTGCTGCCTGGCTTTCGCTCATCATTGAATATACATATCAGTGTTTCCCCTACATAGAGACAGTCACGGTGTGGCCACTGCTGAAATTCTGCTTCTGCTGCTGGACTCTTATTTAAAACTATGCACATGGGCCATTTCCTCACATCAAGTTTGTTGAAACAAACTAGTAAAGGCGTGGCTTATATTATCTTGGGAAAAAACATTTTACCATCTACCATCAGCTGAACATTAATCTTTTTCCATATTGTTCATCTTCAGGAATTAAACTTCGTAGGCTAAATGGTTCCGCTAAATTGCTTTAGCTCCAAAGTCCAGCTGTAATGCCCTCTTGGTCATGGTTAGTTTCAGGTAGGGTTGCTGTATGCGTGTATCTCCCTGTGTTGCTCACAACCCAAACCCGTCATAGAGAGTGGTAAACGCATAAGAGTGGTGGATGACTGGCTCCGTAGTACGTGTGCAGAAGATGTTGGCATGAACATCGGCGAATCAGCTGAGGCATGAATCAGCTGTAGTAAAGTTCGGAGGATCAGCTGGTTGTGATGTTTGCGCGCGCGTGAATGTGTGTGCGTGTGTGTGTGTGTGTGTGTGTGTGTGCGCATGCGTATCAGTTGCACCGCAACTCTAGGAATCCTTGCGAAAGCCATGCGCATTGCTGGGAGAACGTTCCTGGGGGAAACACTGTACGTGTAATACTTAGAGTGATCTCCACGGCCTAACGGGTGGATTGTGAGGAGCTCTGCTGTAATGAACAGTGCCCATGCGCTAACCCCTGTGTCTCTCCCTCCTGCGCTGCCCCCTGGTGCAGAATGGAGGAAGCGTCGGAGGCGACGGCTCTTCTGCAACATCATGCATCACCTGACCGAGAACCACAAGGTCTGGAAGAAGACCATAGAGGAAGAGGAGAAGAGGCAAGAGCCCGGCAAGCCGCCTCCGCAGCCAACCCCCTCCGAAGCCCCCTCCCTGTCCTCCACCTCCGAGGACATTCAGGTGATCCAGGAGGAGGTGGAGGAGGAGGAGCGTCCGTAGTGGCACGCGGGGGTGGAGATGACTTTCTTAGGGAGGGTGCGTAGGTGGAGGGGTGCGGCAGAGGGGGTAAGACGCGCGCACACGTCGGAGCCGCCCTGCTGGACTGAGCTGTCATTGTGCGGACGCCCCCACACTTCAGGCCTGCGTGGGCTCAGAGAGAAGGCCTTATTACTGTGAGCGGACTCCTCCCGCAAATCCTATGCACTTTCACCCCACAGGGGAATAAGACAAAAACAAACTCACTAAAACAACCCTTGTTCTCTGCAGGTGGGGGGGGGGGGGGCAGTTTTTGGGGGTATCAGGAACAGAAGGAGAGGTGCAATGGGGTAGTCTCTGTGACGTTAATTTATGCAGCTGATGTTGCCTGGTCGAACACAGAGAGCTTGGATATCGGTGAGGTACTAAAAATAAAATAATAATGCGCCTCCTTTAAAGTGTTTGAAGGCAGTTACCAAAGTGAAGAATTCGAGAGGGTAGTGTCTCTGAGACTGATTCGGGCTCACTGTCAGAAACAAAAGCAAGAAAAATATATATTTAAAATATATATGAAACATATATATTTCAAATGTGCCTGTCCCATCCGTATAATCAACTCAAATCAGTTGAGGCTGCATATAGATAAATTGTTTATTTTTTTATTTTTTTATTTTTTTTTGCACAAACTGTGCGGTCTCTCTCCGCCCTTGGGCTAATGACACGAAACACTGTATAAACAGACTCTGTTAGTGGAAGTGCTGACATTTTGACTGAAGACAAATGTGTTGCCCTTATGCTTTATGATGCCTTCTACCCTTCTGTGTACCCTTGTTCATTTCTTGTTGACATATACAGTATATTTTTTTGAATGCACAGTGGTTCTCAGAAGTTGTTCCATTCTGAATGAAGGATATTTCATTGTTTAAATCTTTATGTCTATATATACACACACATAGGCGTGCGCACACGCGCACACACACGCACATGCACGCGCATACTGTATATACGTTTTTCCACTTTTTCTCAGGATTCACATTAATATTAAATTATTTAGTAAGAATTCTGATGCGAAGTCATAATGATCCCTGCCCAAGTGCTTGGTGTGAGCGATTCCAGAGAAAGGGCCAGCTGAGTCATTGAATGTGAAAAGTCTGTTTTAGTACAGTATGGCATGGACCAGAACCCACACATGCAAACAAACACAGACACGCATAGTGCACGGAGGTGGGTATTTCTCTGCTGACTTGCGGTTGGCATTATTAACATGTATTCCTGTTTGGGGCTGATGGGTGACTCATTCTGTTAAGGCACTGGTCTGTGTGTGGATGGGCCCATGGTTTGGTATTCAATCTGGACCATGCCTGTGCTGGCTGTGGCTGGCACCTCTAGAAGGCATTGCCTGGAGAAGAAAGAGGATTCAGACTGCGGTGTCTCATCACACACTAGGGCCCCCTCTGGTCTAACGGGCAACCACAGTCTACAAGCTTGAGAGTGACCAGAAGCAGCAGGCGACTGAGCGTTTAGGGAGTGTGCACCGTTCCGACCGAGGGGGCAGTGATGAGCATGAACACACACAATTCTCCCGCTTGAAATTGGGTGAAAACGGAGCTTAAAATGGAAAGAACATGAGTTCTTGTGAAACCTCTTTGATTGCTTCAGAAAAACTTACTGCTGATTCCTGTGTGACACTGTTTGTCTGTCAACTGTCAAACTGTCAAAGTC
Organism: Conger conger; assembly: GCF_963514075.1. NCBI lineage: Eukaryota > Metazoa > Chordata > Actinopteri > Anguilliformes > Congridae > Conger > Conger conger. Next base: position 13,032,897 of record NC_083765.1, read on the forward strand.
TGTCAAATATATGTCCGAGGCCAGTGAGCAAATTAGCAGCATCCCAGTATTCCCCTGGAGACCAGCTGCTGTGCTTTTTTAAAAATGGTTTTGTGCTGTACCACACAGAAGGACACATACCATTTCTATTTTTCTCTGAAGCAAGAACTCTCAGCATTCCACTAGAAGTAGAAAAAAGCAATCGAGTCGGACATCATGAAGGCTAAACTCCTTCACCCGAGTTTTTATAGAAACATGGTCCGATGATGATCAACGTTCTCAAGCAGCCAGTGTAACTCAAGCTAGTGTATTTCAAAGGAGAATTTTAAAAAAGCGCACCTTTTACTACCAAACAAGTGTTTAACCTCTGCACAGAAAGAATATCTGCATACAGTTCCTTCAAAAAGTATTGGAACAGCAAGGCCAATTCATTTGTTTTTGCAATACTGTACACTGAGTACATTTGCGGTTGAGATAACAAAAAAATGAACACAAGACGTTCAGAATGTTCAGAATGTTAGCTTTTATTTCCTGGCATTTACACCTAGATGTGTTAAACTACTTAGAACATAGCACCTTTGGTATCAGACCACCCAATGTTTAGGTCGAAAAAGTATTGGAACAGAGAATATTTAAGTAAAAGAAGGTAGATAACTCTTAATATTTGGTATCATATCCCTTGCTTGCAATAACTGCATCAAGCCTGTGACCCATTGATATCACCAAACTTTTGCATTCTTCTTTTGTCATGCTTTTCCAGGCTTTCACTGCCTCTTTCAGTTGTTGTTTGTTTTGGGGGGTTCTTCCTGTCAATCTCTTCTTCAGGAGGTACTGAAGAAGAGATTCCACTGTGCTTCACAATTGAGCTTGTATGTTTTGGATCATGAGCAGATACCATCTTTCTCTAGACTTTGGCCTTTCCATCACTTTGGTAGAGGTTAATATTGGTCCCATCAGTCCATAAAACTTTGTTCCAGAACTTTTGTGGCTCATCTCTGTACTTCTTTGCAAATTGTAATATTGCCGATTCTTACTACTGATGAGTGGTTTGCATCTTGTGGTATATGTCTGTTGCTCAGTACGCCAGCGGTTTCTTTCTTTTTCAGGACATTCCAAGTTGTTATACAAGCAATTCGCAATGATTTCTCCTCTTTTCTATGCTTCAAAATGGCTTGCTTCAAACTAACAGGACAAATCTGGGAAACAAGAAACAACCTCTGCACAGAAAGAAAGTCACATGTTCCAATACTTTTGCTCACCTATAATTTGGGTGGTCTGGTAAAAAAGGTGATAAGTTCTAAGTTGTTTAACAAATCTAGATAAAAATACCAGGAAATAAAAGCTGAAATTCGGATCTGTCATCTCATGTATACCGTTTGACCTCAAACTCAATTGTTTTCAGTGTATAGCAAAAACAAAGGAGTTGACCTTGCTGTTCCAATACTTTTTGAGGGCTCTGTATATATTTTTTAAGTAATCAAATGTATCACAATGCATCTGTTTTATATGTGTGGCTGGCATGATGTTCTATATACAGAAACATGTGATTATCATCCTGTCTCTAGTGTTTTTATGAAATACTATTTACAGATGTGAAATCTGGGATGTCATGAAACTGTGGGATTTGGAGTTTTGGGTCTGTGTGTGTGTTCCATAACCTCACTTATCTTGGACCTCTTTGCATTTTGTTATGCAGTCCAAGCTGTTTTTTTTTCTGGTTGTTTGTTTAGTTGTTGTCTTTGTTGTTTTGCCGAACTAAGGTAGGGGTTCCCAAACTGGGTCCGAGCACCCCTGAGTGTCTATGAAGAAGTGATAGGGGGTATATAACATATAAATAACATGTCACATATTAGATTCATTTTCAGACTAAACCTCTTCTGGTTTAAAATCCCTGGCTGTGATCATTGTATTTATTAAATATTTAGATTGTCCTAAATGATTTTATGTCTAATGTAGATCCATGATATTGCCATGCTTTCAAGTACCAGTGGATTAAATAATCCCTGCCATTTTAGCCAGTTGTAGAGTTAGATACAGGGGTCTAAAGTGTGCATCCTCATCCAGAAGGATACCATTTTAAGAGGCGTTGAGATGGAAAAGGTTTGGGAGCCCCTACCGTAATGCTCTCAGGATTGTTTCCCATAATGCACTGCTCAGTGTGGAACAGACACAGGATGGAACTGTGGGAAGACTAAACGGACTGAGGAAAAATCTGTATGCTCTCACCTGGATACTTGGCCAAAGGTACCCGTGTCCTCACCAGCAGAGGGGGATCTAGTTTTCGTTTGTGTGGCACATCTGCGCTGCCGCTGTCCTTTCCTTAAACCGCAACACTGCTGTAGCATTGCCATTAGAATTATGTCATTGAAAGCTCATTCTCCCAGAGCACTCAAATCAACCACAGTGTATTGTCAAATTAATCAACTTTTATGAATGACTGTCACCAGTATGTAGCACCTATGTCAAATGTAATGTTTCATCCTTATGAAAATGTTTGTGGGGGGAGGGGGGGGGGGGGTGTAAAAGTCTCTGGTCTATCATTTTTAGTTTTGAAGGTGTGTGTGTGTGTGTGTTTTTTTACAGCAATTTTGTTTTCGTGTGTAAACGTAATATGTTGACTATAAAATCCAAAGTTCAAGGAATATATTTTAATAAATGTTGAAATACACAGCATTGTGTTATCTCTCCTTTTATTGTTAAAGCAAAACATGCCACACTATTTCAGTATATTTCTGTTTGCGGTATGTTTGGTATGTATATAGTATGTGTATGAATACTGATTTATATGGTACATCCTGTATATTCTATGTGTTCTGATGGGGCGGGGGGGGGGGGGGGGGGTGGTGGTCTCTTGCTATTTAATTTCAGAGACTTGAGCCTAGACCATATAGATATTTACAGAGAGAATCCACAGGGACCGTTGGCTCTTGGGCGGTGGATGAAAGCGGCTGATGATGGGAGTTTAGCTCTGAATGCGGGGGACATCTTAGCGCTCGCTCCGTCGGGGATCAGTGACACAGACGTTCGGCTCGCGTTGTTTTGACGTGTGTTCTGTCAGAGAGGAGTCTCGGCTCTGTTCACAGAGCTACGCCTGCTGTCCGCGTCCCCCATCCCCCGGGGGCGCGGAAAGCAGACTGACAACCCCGGGGACAGCCTTCAGCTTGTTTCAGCTGTCACTCACAAAACCACCAGGATGCTCGCTTACAAACTGCCTAGAGATTTCCAGGGCTCTGCTGAAGTGAACCTAACAACAGTAAAAGCTGCTGTTTCAGAGGCAGTCGTATCGATGTGGCTTTATGTGTATACTGTGGACCTACCACAGTGGCAAATTGGTTGCTGTTATTTAGCCTTTTATTTGTCTTTTTTCCCACAATTGGCTTGTAGTTAAAGTTAAAGTTAAAGGTTGATGTTTATTTGTCCGTTTCTGTTGAATGGGAAAATATACTCTTCGTCCTTATTCTTCAGTTTATGAACTGGCATGTTACTCTCTTTTCAAGTTAAACACAATTTAATTTAACTGGCCGAATTGTGCTTGTGGGGGAGAATTACTTGTGATTAAGGGTAAAACTTATGGATGAATGTTGATTAGATCCAGGCCTTCGTGATGGGAAGGTGCTCTTTGTGAGAGAGGGATGATTTCAGATAGGCCTGTTTTAGCTCCTTCTCCTTCTGCACAGTCAGCACTGAGGAAATAGTTTATGACTCACTTGGCCACCATCCAACTGCAGGCAAAGCTTTTAACTAAGGATTCGAGTCTAGTTTAAATTCATTGTTGCCCATCCGTGTGGTTTTCGACTCTTGTGTTGCATTTTGATGATACAGTGCTTCAACTTTTGTCCTTTTTTTGTAGAGAGCGGTAATTTTAGAAAAAGGCCCTCGTTTTCAGTAAGTGCAGTGAAGTGCACTGCACTGGTATCTTATTAATTACACTTTCCCCGGGCTCTTGTCTGCTTGCTGATAAAAAAAAAATCAAACCTGCAATCGCATCACATTTTCAAAGCCTTATGTAATGGAATGATGTAACTCCATCCTCATCCACGGCTCCCATGTCTAGTTGGGCTTTCCTTCTATTATGTATGGTTTCCCAGTTTTTCTGCTTAGTGTGGTATGCCAATTTGCTACATACTGTAATCCTCCATGAAAAAGATCTGGAGGTTAAAGACTAGTACATATACATAAACACTCCAGTTAACCACTTTTAACTATGAAATGCAGTCTGCTAAACTGTCACAGCAGGTGTACCAGGGGACAGCACAACAGTAGCGGCAGTCACAGGTGCTGGACTGAGTAGAGGAGTCACTGCAGAGTAATGAGACCAGCTGTACCTGGTCCATAGGACACAAGTGCCTTTAACAGGTGCACCACTCAGGGCACTTTGTGTGGTTAGTGGTCATTTAGTGGCGCTTTTCATAACAAAAATTAGCTTGAGTAATTATCCCAGACAGAGCAGAAAAGGACAGACCAGCGCAGAATGGGAAATAAAATGCTTTGGTGCCTAGCTGACTGCCTCCATGGGCCACAGGAAAGACTGCAGCACTGCCTCCTGTATCCAGGCAACCAGATGTGTGGATCAATGTAAATGGGCAACAGGCTAGGATGTGAGCGAATTCCTGGGCCCTTGCCACAGTTGCAGATTAGATTAGATTAGATTATATTAAATCGACCACTTTGGTGCAGATTTGTCTTTGGCCCCAAGAGAAGAACAGACGCAAATAACAATACATCACCCTGGACAATACGTCTGTGAGATGCATTAGACTGCTCTAATCGGCATGGCCAATTTGAAAAAAGTTAAAAGATGTTTGAGTGTCAGAAGATGCGCTGCAGTAGGGATGAAGGATGAGGGAGGAATTTCAGACTAGAAATTGAGAGGGTGACGAGGGATTTAACAGTGAGATGAGCATCGCGTGTCTGCTTTTGCAGCTTGTGAGGAAGCAAGGCTGAATATGTGGACACTGTCTACTGGAAACAAGGTGGTATGACCTCAGACAACCATGGCGAGGCCTGGCAGGGCTACACCTTTCATACTACGCATATCAAATGTAGAGGATGACGCAGCTGGACACAGCATTCTGCATATTTCCCTCACAGGAATTCATTTCCATCTGATACCACAGACCCCTAAGGTGTGATGAGCCAGCTCTCTGGGCCAGCGTATGGGCCAGCACTCTGATAGTCATGGCAGTTTACACTAAATCATTTTGCTCAGGTTAAATGATTCTGATTACAGCAAAGAAATTGGGAGAGCTTGCGTTTACCTTCATAATGTGTTTTTGGCAATTCTGAAAAAAAAACAAAAAACGTTAGTGCCTGACTTCCCGTATCTCAGTTTTATTTTAATTTAGGAACACTTTTGGCAGTAAGTAATTCCAAGAAGTGAGCACATAATATGGCTGGCTTTCAATCAAAGTTGTCCCAAATTTTAGTCAAGCGATTCTTTTCTCCTCATTTCGATAATGACTAAAACTAACTCAGTTTAGTTTTTGAATAAGTGTAGCACATGCATTTACTTGTAAGCTAAGGGCAAATGATTGAATACCAGCCCATGTATATTTACCCCCCAATAACTCACTTTAAAAAGGTATTTTTAAAGTTTGTGTCACATTTCCCAACAAAGTTGGAAAAAAAAAAGGCACACATTAATCTTTAAAGTACTGCGGCACTAAATTTAGCAGAAAGCTATAATTCCTTTATATATTTACTTTTGAAGTTAATATAGAGCAGCAAATCAATATTGTACGTTAAAATATTACCCAGGCACTCAGGCAACCTGGCACGTGTACAGGTCCAGCTATTAATTGCATTTTCCGGTCTGATAGCACACTTTTTAATCGCTAATACGGAAGGTTGTTTCAGGAGATGGGTGACTGCTTCTCGCTCATTCTACTGCACCTCAGACATAGGTTTTTTTTTTCATAGATATTTCTCTTCTTTATAAATAATTTCATTTGAAATTATTTCTTTTCAAATATTTTTATTTGACCATGCACATCAATGCTTGGTCACCAAGGAAAGCTGTAAAAAAAAAACTTCAGTTAGGTATAACATGGAACAGATGAGAAGACTTGTTTAACATTTTCATTGTCTTGAAGTGAGCCAACTCACTTTAACACTGGAATACTACATGACTATGGATGATGCTGGTATACATTGTAAATTCAACTGTCTGTGCTGGGCTGTCAAAATAATACACAATACAAAAAGAAAAAAGGTTCATGATAAGCTTGTGCACAGTATTGATAAATGTGAGTCTTCAAATGTATTGACACTGGCTTATTCCACTCTGAAATCTATTTTCTGTCAGTCAGAAGGTGACATCCCAGAATGAGTTCATAGTTCAAAGAGCTGATAAATATACTGAAGCCAAAGGGAGTATTTCGAAACAGGCGGCATTTGAGGATATAGCACATATTCTCGGAAAGACGGCTACCGTACCTTTAGTCTTTACAGTTCTGTACGTCCCATTTCTGTGAAGCAGGTGGGATTGGACAAGAGCCGTACACACACTGCAGACACCTGTGTATCCAAGCCATTTTGTTCTAACTGCTTTCCCATGCCTCCCCCGGACCCGGCAATTCATTTTTGTCCCCTAAACAGTACATTCTACTGTGCTGAAACCAACCCTACAAGGGACATTCAATGAAAAATAAACTATTTTGCAACATTCTGTCAAAGAAATGAAAATATTGAAACTTTTTTTTTCTGCTGAGTCTCAGGAGGCTATGAAACACTGTGAAAAGGCACTTTCAAAATCCTGACAGTGTTTTAAATATGAAGCATATGTATTTTGCTTTTGTTCTCTTTTTTTCTTTAACTTTGCACATTGACAGGTTCGGCAAAAGTAGCACATGATGTAATTTGCCACACTTTCTATCTGTAGTCCCACATCCCCTTTATAATTAAACTTTTAAGTAATTTTTATTCATTAACTAATTTAGGTTGCTCGGCCTTTGTTGCAATCCTGTTCAATTGTAGCAAATCGAATTGTGGTGTGCACACACTAGCCTAAGCATCTCCCAAAATGTGTCCTGTCAGCTGCTACTGCTTTTTTTCATTCTGTAGTCCACCAGCTGAGCTGTACAATTATTGCTATAGGGAGATGCTGTGGCCAATTCTGCATTGCTGTATTGGACTCCAAACCACAGCTAGAACTGCTGCAGTCAGGATTAGATTCTGCACCATGGGGCATACCGCTACACATTAGGCTAATGCTTTAGCTGAACATACCGCCTGGTATTTCCACTGGCTTCCATTTTGTTTTTTTGCTGTGATTTCATACTGAACTGACAATAATCACAGAAACATGAACTCCAATAGCCTGAAATAGAGCACAGCAGCGAGTAACACAAGCCTAATAATTTATGGCTGCTGATGCGTTTGGGGAGTTCAGATTGGGGATGTTAACTGCCTCCCAGTGCTGGTTTAGGATAAAAAGAGTAAGTGTCTCACCCATTTACTTTCCTTTGGGGTTGTGACAAGTGTTATGATACCACGGAAGTAGAGTTTTTGGGCGCCACTATGTTGTACAAATGATATTAAAACCCTTATATGGGCTGGGTCGTCCACTAAGTGTGTGAGATGCAGTGACTTGGCAGTGAGGCAAACTGCTCCTGATTGGTCCACAAAATATTGCTATATTGTCCAACGAACACAATAACAAATCAGCACCTGGGGATACATTAGATGATAAAAAAACACCTATTGCTCCCACACTTTGCCACATTTTTATCATTGACTTGGAAACTACTGGCTGAACCACCTATACTGGAGCCAACCACATTGGCACTAGTGAGCAACGTCTCTCAACAATACCAGGAAGTGAGCTTCAAAAACGAAGCCCCATTTAGTCTCATCGCAGTTTATCCGCGGGGCTAACTCCTCACTGCTGCCTCTTGGTGGCACAGATGGCATAGGGGAGAGGTTGTAGCGTCATGCCCAGTTTTGGGGTGAGGCTTGGAACAGCCCCTGAGGGAAACTGCAGACTGAATCTCTGCATCAGTGAGCTGAAGAACAGAAACATCTCCATCCTCGCCAATGGCTCTCCTAGGCAATGTCGCCGCCCTTCAGGGAGAAAATGAAAGGGTAATTAGCATTTTATTTAAAAAATAATTTTTATGTTAATTTTATTTGTAATTTATGTTAAATGCTCCCATTCTGCAGTTTAAAAAGGTCTCACAGCAGTGTAAATGTGATTTCCAATGTATATTTTCTTCGGCATGTTGAAGTATTTCTAAATACCAGAACTGTCAGACTAGGACTGGAAGAACATTTGCTTATTTCTCTGTATGGAACAACACACTGCAGGAGAGGGATGGCAGACTTGCCCAGGGAGAAGGGCAGGAAGGCCTCCCGCCTGTTGAAGTTCCCCTTTCCGTCCAGGAACCTCTCCGGGGAGAAGACGTCCGGGTGGCTCCAGTACTTCTCGTCAAAATGCACAGAGTACAGGTTGGTGATGACCAGGGTGCTGCGGGGGATGGAGTAGCCCCTCACTAGGGCGTCCCCCGACGTGGCCCGGAAGATGCCCAGGGGCACCACGTTGCAGAAGCGCAGGACCTCATGCAGCACAGCCTCCAGGTAGGGCAGCCGCAGCCTGTCTTCCAGGGTAGGGGGCCTACTGTTCCCCAAAACCTGGTCTATCTCCCTGTGCACCTTCTCTGGAGGAGAGAGGCCAGCCAGTACGTCAGCAGCAGCACAACAATCAATTATCATAATTCTGATTATTAGAAGTATTGTCATTTTGGCATAATAGAATTGCAGGAGCTGCGTGTACATAAAGCAGTCACAAGACAGTGTCGCTTCAATCACAAACGGGAAGAGCTATCCTATGCTGACAGATGTGAACCTGTCTACGTTCTGTAGAAAGTCGATTGTTTTGTTTGCTCCATCAAAAATATAAACCTCACTCTCTCATCACTGATGCAAAGCACTTGTGTAAACACCCAGACTTTAAGCCATGATGTACAGTGGTATACCTGCCTTGGACACTGGGGTACAGTGCCATGTAGAGCATGGCCCAGCGGATGGCATTGGTGGTGGTCTCAGTGCCGGCGATGATGAGCTCGCCCACAGAGAAGATGAGGTTTTCCTGGGAGAAGGAGGCCGCGGAGTCTCCGGCACTCTGCTCCATCTCGTCCAGGTAGGCGTCGATGTAGTGTCGTGGGGACTGGCGTGTCCTGCCCTGGGCGAAGCGCTCGATGATCTGCTGCAGGAAGACGTACACCGCGGTGGCATTGCGGAAGAGCTTCTGGTGCTTTCCGAAGGGCAGGATCTCGATCCAGGGGAAGGCGTTGTAGAGGAAGGCCCAGCCGCTGGCCGCCAGTTCCACGTTCTCGCTGAAGATCTCGATCATGTGCCGAAACTCGTGGTCGTCGTAGGTGAAGCGGTTACCGAAAAGGATGAGGTTGGTGACGTTGGATACGGCGTTTGTCACCAAGTGTTTGGGGTCAAAGGGCTTCCCCTTGTGCTCGTCGATGGCGTCCACAAAAAACAAACACTCCTCCGAGATCTTGTTCTCAAACGTCTTCTGGCCTGTGCCGAAGTAGCGGAAGCTGTTGACGGCGAGCTTGCGGTGTTCCACCCATCCTCGGCCATACTTGGCATTAAGAAGTCCTTCAGCACGCAGAGAGGAACAGAAAGGTCCAATGTTTTCACAGTCATAAAATCACACAAACAGAGCACTTTATAGCCAATATTGTAGGATTTCTATGTCTTCATTAGAATATATTGATGTCAGACCTGTGTTACGCATTGCTAGAAGCTTCTGAATATGTCTTTGTCTGAATGAGGATGATAATTTAAAAATGTGTGGGTATCCATCTAATGTAGCATAGGCCTACTGATCTCTAGCTGTGCCACAGAAGCACATCTGGGGAGACAGCAGATCTAGTCACATGAGCATTGCCAGGCACCACTGAGCAAATCACACTTACAAAACACTCTAAATCATCTGTGAGTGCATAAGCTACATTGTTGTTGTGCGTATTATGGCCCCTAAAGCTTTTCCCAGTCAGGGACCGACATCGTTCTGGTCCCAGAGTCATAAGATATCCGCAGAGTTGGAGTGCTGATGTTGATTAGTGTCAGGTTTCCCTTACCATGTCCTAACCTTATTAATTGTGTGTAAAATTACAAAACTGATCCTACATCAACATTCCTTCTCTAAACAGGAAAGTTCTCATGTTTTTTGCTGTCCTAAAACCAAAACTGAGAAAGTGTGAGACTGGAAAGTTTTTTACATTACTGTAAGATACTTACCAGCATTTAGATATGCCCTCTTACTAAAGCTGTATCCCAACTTGTTCGGCTGAAGTACATAATATTTTCATAGTCTGGCTCGTGCATCTCCAAGATTGTAGGAAATGATTAGACTGAATCACAAACCTGTTCTATGGGGAAAATCTTCTGAAAACTACTTAAAATAATTCTGAAATGACAAAAAGTGTATGTATGTATGTATGTATGTATGTATGTATGTATGTATGTATGTATTGTTCCTATCCTGTGTTTGATTTAAACAGAAAGTCCGCTATGACGTCAGAGCTCAATCCACTACATATTTATGCGCATTATTTTTGGTGTTTCGGTCGTCATCACCCGTTTCTCAATGACAAGTGTTGGCCGAGAATGGCACTCGGATAGCTGTTCTCAGAAGCAGTCTGTCATTACCTTACCTCCCATTTTTGTCATTTTCTCGAACAAAGGCAGAGATGGACGGTCCGCAAACACGTCGCTCTGATGCACAAGACACTCTTTCACGACATCGTATCCGTTAAGCACGACGGTGGAGATGCCACCTAAATCAAGACTGAAGATCTGAAACAAATAAATAAATAAATTACTTTGTGGTAAATGTTTAGGTTATGCATGTTATGCGTTTATGGGCTACTCTTCCAGACTTTAGGCTATATGAGATCAGTAGCTAGGTATGAAAATATAGGCGACTATCAGAGATGATTTAACACTGAATATTTTATTGTGTAGGCTAAAAAGCTTACTTAGGCTACTAGTCTAATTGAGGAAGAATCCAGTGCAACAATGCAATATATTTAAAAAAACATACAGATGAAGAAATTGTTTTATTATAGCCAAATTTCAGAAAAGTGAATTAAATGCGGCATTTGATTTCGTTCAGGCGAGTTCTCAATGCTGGCATGAAATAACTTGTTTGACTGAGTAGATAATTCCTTTGCAATATTCAATAGCGTCGGGGGGGAGGGGGGAGCTAGACAGACAAAAGCCAACTCAGCAAGTTTTCTGAAATCACCGAAACCCTCCGGGTAGCCTATCGCAGACTTCCAAAATGCAAGGGAACACAATCATTGATGTTCTCTGCGGTGCTTGGTTGATTGAATGTAATGAGACTACATGTCATGTAATAGTTTCCTGCTTCATAACTTTTCACACGCTAGGAGAAATTGTATATTCTTAGCTAGGAATCTTCTGCACGTAGCCTAGTCATTGCCTATGTCTAGCCTAAATGATAATGCGAGCCAAAGTGTCTAATGTTACGCATTATGATATATTACGTCAAAATAACTTTAGATAGCTTAAATCGTTGTTGCTTTCCGCATTTTGATAAGGAAGCAATATGCAAGAGTATCAGTATACATCGCCAGATAACGGACCCCTACCACCTCCAGCGCGAGGAAATTATGCAGACAGAAGCGAAGTCTTTGTGGCGTCTCTGTGGCACTGTTAATATTAATGGACAGTCAGTGAATCACCAGCTCACGTAGACTAAATAAACACTCTACCTGTCCGTGAATTTCGCTTTGTTTCTTCATGTAGACGTGTGGCTCGGAGGCGAGGGACAAGATGTTCCCAATTATAGGAAAGGGTGTCGGTCCCGGAGGGAATCCTCTTGGTCTCCTCTGCTTGACAAGTTGACGAACTAGCAAGAATGAAAGAAGAATGATCAAAAGACTCCCTAAGTATAAGCATGCCTGTCCGTAGGATACCTTCAGGAGAACTGTCAGCCGGCCGGTCGACTCCATTTTCACTTATAGGCTAGTTAAGGATTGGCACTCTTCTCAAAAGGTTAGCCTACATTATCACCGCACACATGGAGCTATCCCCCGCCTCTAGTATGCTAAGATTGGCTAGTCATGTTACGGGTTCATAATCAATGACGAACTTTGTTGTCTCCTCTTAAAATGAATAAATGTGACAATTTGGTCTGAGACAGAGATGGAAGACGATTCGAAACAAGCCTATATCCTTTCATAATTTTAGCCGAGTAATTTGTGTCCTGTAAAACTTTGTTTTCCCCCTCTTTTTAGAGCGGCGATACCCTACACCCCCATTAAAATAAATAATCGTAAATGGGCTACGAGGCGCACAGCTGTCCGACTATGACAGTCGAGACTGAGTGGCATGTGTCCGTTCGTTTACACCACATCAGATACAGAAACGTGCGAAATCACGAATAGGGTAACCAATTGGCTGAGCATGTATGTTTTGGAAAGCAGTTGAGTCAAGATGCAGCGTTAGAACGAGTAATAGAGTATGAAATTGTCTTAACAGGTAACCTATACGTGTTGGAAAGCAGCTGAAATGTGTTATCTGTACGCTTACAACATGGGGTTGTTAACCTGGATGTTTTACTTCAGTGTCTAGACACAGCATGTTATCAAACATGATGTAACGAATCTTCAACACGAGTTCTTTCCTCCTGGACCCATGGGCTAAATGACTGATAAACTTTGCCTCAGTCAGGTGATGGAATTCCCACTTCTTTAGAAGAAGGTTCAAGGGTGCATTCCCGTTTTAGACTAAATATCTCTGTGATTTTGCCTCTAGCATATGCTACTTGTCAAACAGCACCCAGTTCAGTGTTAAAAATGACATGAAATAAAATGAATTGTACCAGGGCAAATCTGTACCCTTTTCCATGGAAAACATGTTGCCCTGATGATGTAGGAACGACACACTATGAAGAATGTATTGATCACGCTGCAGGGTCCTGATCTGTCAAACACTTTTATGGACACTGTGTGACAGGCAAAGTTTGACTTGTAATCAAGGGGAGGACTAACTCCCATTGCAGACCAGGGGGGAGTGGGCTGATTGCCAAGGGTGGAGACAGAGATTTTGATTGTGGATTGTGGGCTGAGGGGGAGGGGGTGCTGGGGTAATGTGACCAGAAATGGGGGTCAGGGTTGCGGGGAGATCCTATCACTGCATGGGGCTAGGGCTGCCCCTGACCAGAAAGCATAATTCTATTTGGGCTCCTAGCAGTAGTGATTGCGATCACAGATGTTGGGGTGCAATTCTTATATTTGTGCAGGTCAAGGTTTATTGTAGTGACACATTCCAGCCACTAGGGGGGAGGGCATGCCCCTCCAGCCCCCTAGTCTGCCCACGAGCAGCACACAAGAGACTTCATGTCAACTGTGTCTTTATGTGTCACTCATTGCACTTAAAGCTGGACTGCCTGAGATCTCATATTAAGATAGCAGAGAGAGTAATACTATACATTACATTACAGTCATTTATCAGACACTCGTATCCAGAGCGATGTACAATGAAAGAGATCATATGAAGAATGCATGGGAAGACTGTGGAAGTCGTACGTCTCCATAATAGATAAGCTACTTTGGTGACACATGCAGAGACCAGCAAAGAGAGAAATGCAACACTCCAGACGTGAGAGAACAAGGTCATGTACAATGAGCTGAGTAGATTACGTGGTGAGATTTGGTCATATCACACAAAATAGATTTGGTCTCTCGAAAATAGAGTTTTCGAGAGACCAAATCTATTTTCTGTGATATGACCACTGTTGATCAAAAAGGTACCAAAATTCAAGATGACCAGCTTTATAATACAATTTTAATGCTCCAACACAGGCTTCCTTTATTTGTTCTTTTCAAATTCCGACCTTTCACGTTTAATTGATTCCCAACTTCAGTGGGCCACCAGGGGGATTCTGACGGAGAAGCAGCCGCGTTCATTCACGAGAAAGGGTAGACCTTTGACGAAACCCTCCGCTGGATGCGAGTTTGCGCTAGATCCTCTCGGGTGGCCTGGAGAGTCGGCTTTCCTGTTCACTGACTCTTGGATTGTGTCTCATTAGCACAAATCGCTATTTTCCAGGACTCGTCTGCTTCCTGCCAAACCAGCTGCCATTTTGCTTCATCAAAAGATGCACACCGGCCTCATTGGGTCTCCCCCACTCCCCATTCGTCTAACGACTTTGGTTTGTTATTGGCATTTAATGAGGTCATTCAACTCCTTTCTCTGGGCGCCCCCGACACAAGGTCCTTTTCTCCAGGAAATGTGCTTATCAAACTCATCTATAATTTAAAGTGTGCATGTTATTCCTGCTGTGGTAGATGACATGCCAATGAGTCAGCATGGAAGAGTAGCAGGCTGACCAATTATGAACATGATTTCAGCACAATGGTGAACTCAGGACAGTGTTCAATATAGTATGGGTAGCCTACCAATGGTTTTGTATTTGGTTAACATATACACTCACTGAGCACTTTATTACATAGACCTGCGCACCAGCTTGTTAATGCAAATATTTAATCAGCCAATTATGTGACAGCAACTAAAAGCATAAAGGCATGCAGAGATGGTCAAAAGGTTCAGCTGTTTTTCAAACCAAATGTCAAAATGGGGAAGAAATGTGATCATTGACCATGCAGTGATTATTGGTGCCAAACAGGGTGGATTGCGTATCTCAGAAACTGCTGATCTCCAGGGATTTTCAAGCACAACAGTCTCTAGAGTTTGCAGAGAATGGTGTGAAAAACAAAAAACATCCAGTGAGTAGCAGTTCTATGGGCAAACACGCATTGTTAATGAGAGTGGTCAGTGGTGAAGGGCTAGACTGGTCAAAGCTGACAGGAAGGTGACAGTAATGCCAAAAACCACACATTACACCAGTGGTATACAGAAGGGCATCTCTGAACACACAACACATCAAACCTATTAAGTTGATAGGCTACAGCAGCAGAGACCAATAACTATAAAATAAGTCTAATAAATACCTAATAAAGTGCTCACTGGGATCTTATTTAAGTCTCTGGAGGTTATCTTTGAATTCACTAGCCATTGTGTTATTTTATAAATGAACAGCTATAAATTTAGCATTCACTTGGAAACAGTTTTCCCACTGCGTGTTGCATTGTTGCATTGCTGGCATTTTGCTCTATTTTCAACATGGGATGGAAAGACAGGCATAATGAGGACGGATGGGTGTTTCAGTCTCCACAATTGTGTTTATGAGGCACATTTCCTCAAAAGTCATCTCCTAGTTTCTGACCACCATCAAATCGCTTCCCAATTTTGACATTGATCCATATGTAATTGTAATTCCCACTTGTGCAGCATGGAAAATGCATAGCACCTGCAGATCCACAGAATCAATGTGGAAATTAAAGCAATTGCAACAGACCTCTTTAATCCAATGTGGTACCTTAAGCAAATATTAATTGCAATGAATGCAATGAATTTTGTACTTTGTTAATTCTTTATTGAATTTAACCTGCTTATATTTCGAAATCCCTTTGACCATTCCTGACCATTACTGGTGAAAAAGCACTTAAAATATAACTTAAAAATCCTGAAATACTTAGAAAACATAAATACTTTACATCATAATTATGTAATCTCTCATCCCTATTTGAAAATCCCCAAAGCCTTATGGTTGATGTGGGGAGCTTCAGTGCAGCTGTACAGATACTGAAGGATGTCAGGCGGGTGGCTGAAATCCGCTCTCTTGCAACAGAGGACTGATTGATGCTCAACACTCAACAATTAAACCTAATCTCCTTAATGTCTGTGGATGCACACAGCAAACGTTCTCCTTTCCGCTCCGGGCGAAGGAGCCTTCCGCGAGGGGCCATAGATAACCTGAAGCACGCCTGGGCCGACAGCCCTGGAGAGGTGGCACTCTCGTCTGGTCTCTTCAGGTCTGACAGCACACTCAGGTGCATGCTGGGTCTTAATCTCTGTGTCACCACAGCTGCCAGGTGTGCAAATGTTTCCCCTCGGTGGGCTAACGCTGCACACACAATGTTCCGAAGGAGTAGCTGCCCTCTAATTGGACTGGGCTTTCCCTGCAAGTGCTGTGTCCTGTGTAGATTTTGATAAAAGCAGCTGATCGATGTTTTACTTGACAATTAATCTCTGTGGTGCGTGTTTCCGAAGGAAGCCATTTACAATAAGAGTCACTGGACACAAACATAAAGCTACACAAACATTTGCACTTTTATCCACATACACATTCACAAATGCATACACATCATTTGTGTTTGTACGCACACATACATATACACTCACTCACACATTCACACACACACATTCTTGTGTGTCATCATACGGATACAGAAAGTACGCACACACACATATACACGCACACGTGTGGCCCTACGGCCAGTTGTGTACGGCCCAATAGAATGAATAATTGTGAGTGGCCATGAACCTGTACGTACACTCAGTGGGCACTTTAGTTAATAATATTCATTGGGTATGTTATTAGACTTATTTTTTAGACTTATTGGTCTTCTGCTGCTGTAGCCTATCTGCTTAAGAGGTTTGACGTGTTGTGCCTTCAGAGATGCTCTTCTGCATACCACTGTTGCAATGTGTGGTTATTTGCATTACTGTCACCTTCCTGTCAGTTTTGACCAGTCTGGCCATTCTCCCCTGACCTCTCTCATTAACAAGACATTTTTACCTGCAGAACTGCTGCTCACTGGGTGTTTTTGTTTTTCACATGATTCTCTGCAGACTGTTGTGCATGAAAATCCCTGGAGATGAGCAGTTTCTCAGATATTCAAACCACATTGTCTGGCACCAACAATCATTCCACGGTCAGGTGGTGTACAGGTGTGCAGGTTTACCTTATATGGTAAAATTATAAAAGATCTCCATCTGAGTATCAAGTGCACCCGTCTGCATACAACTCTTTTCTCTATCCAAATATGACTGTGAAAATCACTAACTGTCTTTTGCAATAACTTACACAAGGGTGGGTGAACCATGCAAGGTGGGCACAGGAACATTTTGAAAGGTTACGGTATTGATGTGACAGTTCTGAAAGGTGGTATTGGTACGACCGGCTGGCATTGGGGGTGGTTGTGGGGGGGGCTAACCCCAGACGCTGGACACTGGTCCTGCGTCCACTTGCTCTTCCTGCATCCTCAGTAGAACTGTTCATCGAAGCTCTGCATCAGGCCCACCCCACTGGTCTGCTCCAGAGCCTTGGAGGTGGGGGCACTGGGGGTCTGGCTCTCTGTCCACTCACGGTGATTTAGCAGTTTGGTCCTCTGCCCCATAGCAGAGTTCAATAGCACTAAAACGCTCATCCACACTAATGGAGCTCCTCCATGACGCAAAAGAGCAGAGACGTCTGCAGCACGCCCCCGCACCCCCACGCACCCCCGCGCACCCCCGCGCCCCCACACACCCATGCCCCCGCGCCCAAATATATAACAGTCACAGAATTATAGAATTATAACTTATATCTTTATTTTAAAAAGGTCTCCATGCATTTTATATTAAGCATTTACTTCCAAAATATGCAGTGGATGCTTTGACAACCCTTACACGTTTGAAGTTATTTCTGAATGAACACATGCATACAAAGGAGCACTGCTCTGTACAAACACAGACACATATCACTACAGAGTTACCATTAAATAGCTTACTGTGTTTTTCTGTGGTTTCAGAGTTTATATTATAATAGTTCTATATTGCTGTATCATTCATGTAAAAGCAACTTGTCCAGCTAATTGGGACGTGTGAGTCAATGGGAAACAAAGCCTGCAATGAGAATCTTTGGACAGTAGATGGCTCTGCTAGCAAGCTACATACATGGCATTTTTAAAAAGTGGGCAAAGTAATGGTATATTTTTAAAGCATATAAAATATTTACTTCTGGGGATGAGTTCCCTGGTCATTCGATCCGCTTTAGTTTATTTAATGACCTCAGTGTAAATTTAGAAAAAGGGGTACAAATGACTGGCAAGATTTTGTGAATGGAGCACTTAGTGACTACTGAATGACGCAATTTCAATATCATACCCTTAAGTAGATGTGCCAGACCCAAGGGGTGGCCACCGATTGGCTGGCTTCAACAGCTGAGCTCTGTGATTGGCCCACAGAAAACAATTAACCACCTACACAGTCAATACACAAACCGTTGTAGTAGATATAAAGGACAGTGAACAGTAGCTGCCAGCAACAGAATCCCAAGTTGGTCTACAAGTTTAAATAAGTCTACTCATCTTATTTTTTTGTTGCGCAAGAAGATCCAATACTCACTCAAGGTAAGTGGAGCTTTCTGCTAACTGGCCCTCTGCGGGGAATGTGTAGTGGCATTCAAAGGTAGACAGTTTGAGGCTCAAACCGTAAGATATTGTCTTTGAATTTTCATGTCCGACTTGATAATAATTTGTGGCGAGGATTTTCTCGAGGCCGTGCCGGTGGAGGGATGGCGCTGGAGTGTGTCTCAGGTGCACTTCCCAGGGCTGCTTTCTGCAGAGGGTTTCTGTAGAGGTTTTCGTGCGGGTACTCACAGAGGGACACCGCAGTGTCTCCGAGAGCGGCCACTAGCTCATTACGCTAATGCACTGAGGCGTGGAGGAGCGCTGGCCAGGGCCACTAATCTTGATGATAACCGCAAACGCTACTCCCCCCCCCCCATTAGTGTCTGAGGCTATGCCCAAGACTACTCCACTTTGGATGGTCTCAGCAAGACGTTCCCTCCGCGAGAACAGGGGAGCCGTTCCCTTTATCTGTCACTGACGTGAGGGGCTTTTGAAAAGAGAAGCGAGGCATGGGAGACTGGATGCGAGAAGGGGGATAGTGCCTTTCACAATCTCTGTAAAAGGATCGGCGAAGAAAGGCTGAAGTGGCGTGTCCTCAACGTCACGGCCAAACGCAGCACATTTGCTGCGGATTTCGCTTTTAAAAAGTCCGTGGCAGGGCATCATCTCTAAGCTTTCTGAAGACCATTCATTTCTTTTTAAAGTATCTGTTGTTCAAAGTTTCTTATTTTTGCCTAGTAACGCAGTTGTAACGTGGAAATGTTGCCATTGTACTTGTGTTGCTGCAGGGACCATGGTTATGTTGAAGATATCTGCTTTCCTTGTTGCCTATGCCCTGGTCATATGCCAGATGTACAGCTCAAACGCTGCTCCCGCCAGGTGAGGTGAAATGCTCGTCACAGACAGACAGATAGACATATGGCAGGTAGACATAATGAACAGTGAATAGAGGGAGGTATAAAGGGAAGCTCAAAGAGACAAACAAAAGCTATTGTAATCCTTTTGCCAGATGTTCGATGTCAACAAAGCCTTAGTGTAACACAAAAAAAAACAAGACAGTATTCTCTGTTTCAGCTGCTGGGGGTTGTATTAGCTTGTAGTGGGAATCTTACTGGCGGAAAGCTATTTACCGCTGTAAAAGCCCAGGACAACTACTTTATATGAGAATTGAGTAAGATGTCATTGCTCTTATATAAAAAAACTATTACTGTAATTTTGATAGCATATTGATATTTATCTGTATCCATATGCAAATAAAGTGTATAAGTGATTCCGTACCCCTTAATCCACTTTAACAGGACAGCACAGTCTCTTCAAGATTAAAATTACAAAAGCATTTACAGAATTAAAAAAGTGACTAATGAGATTTCATGAGATTGAGCCCCATCCAGATTCTTACTACATTATTGATTTTGTCATAAATCTTATCTTGGCTAGCTGTCAGCATTTTAAATGGATACTTTTAGCAGATTGTTTTGATGCTGGCTTGGGTCCCTTGTCCCAGAAGGCAGCAGCATTTAACTCCAGTGACATGAGTGGGTTATTTTTAGTTTGATAATTTCCATCTACCCTTCGCTTGCAGACCCGGTTTAGAGACAACAGACCACATCACACTTACCGACTACGAAGCTAGGAGGTTACTGAACGCCATAGTGAAAGAGTTTGTGCAAATGACAGTGGAGGAGATGGAGCAGCAGGCCGTCGATGGAAATAGGTACAGGACACTTAACGCTGATACTCTATATTCTGTTCAAATTGATGTATAGTGATGCTTGGTGCACAGGGAGAGGGGAGTTTTGAGGAGATGAACCCAAGGCACTGGGAAGTTTCTCACTTCACTCGGTAACGAATGCTGGTGGCACCGGTTTTCACCTTGTTTTCGAAGCGGCCGATCTTCCCTGTACTAATCCTCGATTTCCACTCTGAGAGGAATGATTCCACAGCTTCCTCTAGCAATCAGTCCAGCAAGTTTTTGATTAGGACAGTAGCCTACTGTAGAGGTATGTACCGAGGACATACAATGAACATCCCAAAAGAGATAGGAGTTTTTGATGGACACAGATTAATTCTCTGTCGCAACCTTCTTCTGCATGGGTTAGATGTGTATATTTTATGAGGGAATGCTACAGAGCCTGCCTGCCTGCTGAACATGCAAGGAAGAGAATGCCGTATGCAATGGATGAGTGCATGCATGCTCTGCACTAGTGCGAACAGAATGGGTTGCATGAAGGCAAAAAGGTCTGTGCTGAAATTGAACTCTTGAGGATGCAGTGTTAGGTTGGGTGTGTGTGTGTGTGTGTGTGTGTGGGGGGGGGGGGGCATGACAGTTGCAGCATGACAAAAAATGAGTCGGGATGAACTACAACATTTTATTTTGAGGCTGGTGGGGGCAGCATGGTTTCAGAATGTTCCTTTATTTAGACATGCATTCAAGTTTTAGAAATGCATCTATTTTGAACTGATATGCATGAAGGTGAGGGATGTAGATCTGTGTGTGTATGTCTGCATGCATGCGGGTGTGTGCGCGTGTCTGCATTTGCGTGTGTGCGTGGATGGGTGTTTGGGGAGCACGTACCTGCATGCCATGCCCGTGTTACTATGATTGTGTCTCTGCATGTTTCTACCCACAGCCTGGATAGACCCTTGTCCAAGCGCTGCTCCAATCTGAGTACGTGTGTGCTGGGCAAACTGTCGCAGGAGTTGCACAAATTGCAAACTTACCCGCGCACCGACGTCGGCGCGGGCACGCCCGGCAAGAAGCGGAGCCTCGCGGAGACCGATCGCTATGCAAGCTACGCGGAATCTTTTGACACCGTCTAAAGCAGCCTATCCCCACCTTCCCCATCGTTTCGTTTTTTTTTTCCCTCAGAAAAATCCTCGATGCATGTGGATCCTGCCTGCTTGACTGACTTCAGAGAAAACCGCGATTGAATATCTCTATTTTTCTGTTTAGTTTTTTCCTCATTTTTTCCCTTTTTTGTTTTCGGCAGAGAATGATAGCTGGATCACCAGACACTCCAAATTATCATTTGCACGTATTTATGAACATCAGAAATGAAGAATTTGCATATACCGATTCTTTGGTGCATGGTACGCACCCTCCTTTAAATATTGACAACAAAGTAATAAAAGTATATGATTAATAACAATAATGATAATATTAATAATAATAATAATAACAATAATAAATGCTTCTCTCATGCGTGACCATGTTTCTTGTTGAATAAACTTATTTTTCTACCAGGAACATCTCTTCCCCTTCTTTTGTTCAAGTATATTTTACATATTGGATCTCAATAATAATTTTGTCTTTTACATGTTCATGTTATGCTATTCTATTTAATGCAACTGCCACTGGACAAACTAATTGCGTAATCATTACAGTGGAAATCGAAGGAACACATGACTGGTGCGACTAGATTAGCCCCTTTTTATTTCATGCCATAGGCCTATATTCACAATTTGCAGGTAAGATAACTAAAACGTCCCACAATAGTAGGCCATAACAATGTTGATTGAATTGATTGAATGATTGAATTACTAAATGGTTGAATTGGATTATGGTTGCGTTATTGTAATTTACTTTATGAAAACTGTTCTGCAACATGTATTGAACGCCTTTGGTGTTTTCATGAGGTGAATATAGTATGCCTATGAACTCCTCTCTCCTCCGAAAAACAGCATCACAGCGCAAAAACGAGCCTGCAACACCGCCACCTGCGTGACTCACCGTCTGGCGGACTTCCTCAGCCGAACAGGGGGCATCGGCAACAACAACTTTGTCCCAACCAACGTGGGCTCCAAGGCCTTCGGCAGAAGGAGGAGAGACATTCAGATGTGAACGCTTGAGGGGCTATATAGATATGGTGGGTGTCTTATCGCCGGGACCCATTCCTCCGGCCTCCATTCGGCATTTCTCCTGACGTTCCGGTCGGATACCTCCCGTCAAGTCCATCGTGTCTCACGTGTAATCTCAGAAGTGTAATCAGAAATCTTGAAGCGTTTAGCTTTACAGATAATCCCCACCATTAGCCTTTAGCCCTGCACGCGCTCATGGAACCAGCTGTCTGTGACCTCCCAACCCTTTTTGCATGCCAAGTTAATGTTATATGGCTTTACAAATGATAGCTGTAAAATATTAAATTGCTGATAAGATGAAACATTTTAATGGCTGACTGTGGAGGATCCACCAGTGTTAAGGGAAACAAGATATTAACCTATCCACTTTTCTCCTGTGGTTTTCCAACAGAGGCATGTCTGGACAAATACAACAGTCATGTTTTTTTTCCAGGAAAAGGAAAAGCAGTGGTCTTCTCCTGCCCAACAAGAATGGCCTCCAGACACAAGGATAGATTTTTTTCATCCTGCTGTCCATATCCTACCAATATTTATTTTTATCTATTTATGTGCTTTTGGCAAAGAAGGCAAAAAAAACTAAAAAACTGAGCAGTTCCATTGTGTAAATTACCAGAAAAAAGTTTAGAAAATGATATTAATTTTTATAAGCAGATCTATTTGAAATAAAAGGAAAACAGCACTTGTTATATTCTTTCTCCTTTGACCTAGAGCACACCTGTACAATGTGACCCACCTTCTTCCTCACATGCATCTGACGTACCTCAGGAGGACATTAATCCCCCACCCCAACACACACACACACACACACACACACACACACACACACACACACACACACACATCACCCCCAGACCTTCCCTGACAATGGCTGTGCCTTGATGTAAGAATATTTTACACACCTTGATTGTATCAGTATGTTGAAAGGAAAAAAAGACACACACATACTGTAAGAATTGTGAATTTTAGCAAGATTAAAAAGGTATTTTAGATACATTTGGGTTGGGGTACTTATTTTATTCCACTGAGGCTTGCAGCTGAGTCTAACTGTGTATGTGTCTCTTGCCCACCAGACTTGCTTGATCAGGCACACCTTGTTTGCTTACTGCTCAGCTGTGGGATATCATAAACAGCCTGCTCCGGCAAAGGCTAACTGCACTTATATAAGGAAGGCATAACAGAGTGAGAAGAACAACTCATGAAACCTTACCCTTACTTTGACA
Organism: Conger conger; assembly: GCF_963514075.1. Taxonomy (NCBI): domain Eukaryota; kingdom Metazoa; phylum Chordata; class Actinopteri; order Anguilliformes; family Congridae; genus Conger; species Conger conger. The sequence goes on from NC_083765.1 coordinate 13,056,235, forward strand.
ATGGGAATAAATATGTTTATAGCCCAAAAAAATAATAACAGAATTTTTGTGGATGCAATATATGTGTCAAAAATGATAATATGCACATAGTATGTACACTCAGTGAGCCCTTTATTAGGTGGATCTGTCCACCTGCTTGTTAATGCAAATATTTAATCAGCAAATCATGTGGCAGCAACTAAATGCATACAGACATACATCACATTACATTACATGTCATTTGGCTGACGCTTTTTATCCAAAGCGACTTACAGTTGATTAGATTAAGCAGGAGACAATCCTCCCCTGAAACAATGCAGGGTTAAGGGCCTTGCTCCTATTGTGGCTATACCAGGGATTGAACCACCAACCTTGCGGGTCCCAGTCATTTACCTTAACCACTACGCTACAGGCCACCCAGACACACCAAATACTATTTCAGAAACTGCTGGTCTCCTGGGATTTTCACGCACAACGGTCTCTAGAGTTTACAGAGAATTGTGTGAAAAACTAAAAATATGTAGTGAGCAGTAGTTCTGCAGGCAAAAATGCATTGTTAATGAGAGAGGTCAGGGGAGAAGGGCCAGACTGGTTGAAGCTGACAGGAAGGTGACAGTAACGCAAATAAACATGCACTGCGTATGCAGAAGAGCATCTTTGAACACACAACGTGTCAAACATATCCAAAAGTGGATAGGCCACAGCAGCAGAATAAAAAAAAATAACCCCCACCTTACACTGCATCTAATAAATACCTAGTGCTCACTGTATCCACAATATTGTTCATGAATATTATTTGTTTCAACTGCAATGAAATGGTCAATTGCCATTGGGAGCTGTTGCTTCTTAGTATTTTTGTGCTGTTTTTGTTTGTGGAGTGTCCTCAGTGTGTAGAGCTTTGTTGTGTGTGCTGTGTGTGTATGTGTGATATCTTCCAGGGATCTGGCAGAACAAGAGTTTCTTATTTTTTACACAATAAGGGGCAAGACATTGCTGTATAGTTCAAATACTTATAATAATAATAATAATAATAATAATAATAATAATAATAACAATAATAATAATAATAATAATAATAATAATAATAATAATAATAATAATTATTATTATTATTATTATTATCATTATTATTATTATTATTATAATGAAGGATAGCACATTATCTCAAAGTGCATGAATGGAGCAAACTTATCTCGAACCCCCACCACTATGATGCACACACATTTCCTACCATCCCTACACATCATCTGAGGTGGGAGACTGAAATATATAAACATATAAAAGTAAATCCTATCAGAATATACACCTCACACTAACCTCCCATCTCCAAGGGGCTCAGGGAATTTTAATGCGCTGCACTTTGCTGAGGAACAAGTTATCCCTGTATTTGGAAATACTGAGTTAACTTCCAAAAGTAAAATAGGAGTTAGAGGATTACAGACAATTTTACTCCCGGAAGTCTTCAGTTTTCTCGACTCATGCCCATGACCAAATGGTGGAGGGGTGAATAACTTTGCCTAGTATTGTTAATGGATTGGACCACAATCAACCCGATTAAACAAACAGCTCTCATATTCTAGCTAAGGGATTCCCCGAAGTGGAATTGTGGAAATGATAATTGTAAGTGCGGGAGGGCTTCTCATTTAACTAATTGAACCATAGTACTGAAAAATAAACATAAATAGTGGTTAAAAGACAACAGAATACATGACTATAGTTTTTGAAGATCACATTGAACCAAAACTATTCCGCCAAGAGGCAAACCGCTCAGAGCTGTTCCATTTGTGGTCCTGGTTTACAGCATTGAAAATAGATGGAGATGACAAACAGCACAGTTCCTAAGAGGTGGTAACAATCCTGGCTCCATTTCTATGGCAACCGACAGTATCAGCAGGACTCTTGCTCTTAGATGTTGACCCTTTTTTTCACAATGAATCCATGATATCACACACTGAGGGGAAGGAAGAGACGTAGCGCTCACAAAAATGAAGAGAGCATTGTATCGGCAACCAAGAAAAAGTCCTTACTGCAACGGAACATTTTGAGCCTCTTTTGAACATTCTTTTTTTTTTAAAGCATTATCAGCTAAATGACTCCTTGACCCGAAATAATTGACAAATTTTGCGATTTCTGTGGATATTATAACAAAGATGAGAATTAATGGAAAAATCATTGAAGGCCTTGAGATTTCGATTAATAAAACCACCTGCTGTTTCCAGCGTGTATGGCCAAGGGTGGGCCTTGCATGCACGCTTAAAATATTATTTTCTCCAGCTGGTAGCCAGTGGCAATCCTGCTAGGCTGTGTCATTCCCACCATCATTTGTGGAGATGCTCAATAACAGGGGTCTCAAACTCCAGGCCTGGAGGGCTGTAGTCTCCTCTGGACTTTTTTTCATTATTTCCTTTTAAAATGAAAACTGGCAATTTGAAGCCTTGGGGACAACATGTGCAGACTTGGTATGTAATCAATTACTTAAATTAAGCACTTAAGTGCAGGGACATATTGAAATATTAAAATACAATATTAAAATAATATGGCCCTTGCAAATTAAAGGGGTTAACAGACTGTGGTAACACTCAAAGCATATCCCCTGTAGCTCCTTCCTATATTGCCACATTGAGATTCCTATTGAGTTTCCATTGAGTTCATACACTCTGCAGCTTGTTGTTTTTTGGGTGAATGTTCCAGTCGACCCCTGACCACTGTGTCCTCCATAGTCCATAGTTTGTGCTTAAAATGTTTCTAAAAAAAGTTGTAGAAACATAGTGCTCGTGTCTCTTTACGTTTGACAACGTAAGTATAGCACTGCATCGAGTAGCATCAGCATTTGTCTGCTGGGTGCTGTTTTTGAGGAGATGAGGCTGTTGCTATAGTTAGGGCAGTTTCCACCGGGGCTGAATGGAGAAGTAGATACCAACTGCCCACATAGGGACATGGGGCGATGTCATCCTTCCACTGTGATGCAATATGGGTGCTCTTGAGGGCTGAGACTAAATACGGTCCCCACCATACTGTAGCTGGCTGGCTTATGCATCACATGAGCAAAAGCAGGAGCAGCAGCTAAAGGACAGCCTGCAGATCTGATGCCTTCAAAGAGAGCACCTGGAGATATTTTAAAAGTTTTTTTAAATCTGATGACACCCACCATCACTTGTGTGGAAAGTATATGTCATTTTCTAATTTTATTTTTTATAAGATTATGCCCAAAGGTATTGCCTGCCCTTGCTTATAGTAAAGGTTTTACTCCTGGTTTTTACATTTCTCTTGAGAACCTACTGTACTCCAAAGGGCTCCAATAAATGGTTTGCGCCTCCTGTTTTTCCTAGTTCTCATCTCCAGCCTCTCTCTCCAACCCACAATGAGTGGTCACTCAGCCAGCTGAAATGGACGCTCCCAGTCCAGTGTTCTGACCCCATGCAGGTGAAATGGATCTCCTCTTACTCAAGATGATTAATTAACCTTTTGCTGCACCTTGTGCTCAGTGACTCCTTTCACATTGCTCCATCTCTTACCTCCCCACCCCCCTGCAGCCCCCAGGATGAAGTTGCTCCTGTACTTCAGTTGTCCGCTCAGTGATTTCATCAGCCCGTCCTCTCTCACTGTGGTATCTCTCAGAACCTGCCCCCCAGAACCCTCTTCTCTCAGCAGACACCGTAAGTATCATGCAGGTTGTCAACCCTTGTCATGGAATGATGCAGATCCTGCTTGCTTTCGTCATTTCTCAGCATTTCATTCATATATAATTATTAGCCATGCATATTATTAGCCCCCATCTTCCATAGCCAGAAAAAACAAGTAATACTAAATGTATATTTTGTGAATCTCTTACTCTGAACACAATGTTGCCGAAAGTTAGGAGCTGCTAGAAAGCTGTTCGCTTTGGCTGCCTCATCCTGCTGTCTGTCTTTCTCGCTCACGCAATTCTCCCTCTGTAAATTCCGGTTCAAAACTGTAAGGTTGTAAAAAGCTTGTCCTCCAACTCAGAGCTGTCTGTCATATTGCTCAGGCTAGCCAAGTTAGGTTCTGTGATATTTGTATGCTGACGTTAACATATTTCTGTGGGAGGGTCATGTGATCACCTGGATGGGTTGCTGTCCATAGCCAGACAGAAAAGTTAGCGTAGCTGGCATAACAAGCGGGTTTCACTCTGTGCACCACTCTCATTCATAGTGTAGCAAGCTAGCCCCGTCATTCTGTTAGCCTCCCCAGATTGCAAAAGAAAACATCATGCAGCCGTACAAAAGCAGATTTATTTTTGTATTTCATTTTTTACCATCCAAATTCATATCCAGGCGAGTAGATATTTAATTTTGGCACACTTAATTACATTTATTTTAGCCTAATTATGAAGTCAGGTCAGCATTCGGAAGGCTGTGATTGAGTCGTCCTGTTTATTCCGACTGTTAACAGGATGGCTCAATTGCTGACTGTTCATTCATTATAAATGTTTAATTGGGTCTAAATTATGTATCAATAAAGAGAATAATTTAAGCCATGCCTCTAATGTTAGTAATTTATTGTGTAATCTGTTAGTTATTCAAGCATACAGTAGAGCCAACTGTGTGCGATGACAAGTGGGCAAGAGTGAATATGTGTCTAAAGCCCGATATGCATTACAGTATAAAAAGGTTTGATACATTTAGCTTTGGTAGCCTATAAAGAATTTACATTATCAGTCTGTCCCGCATTGTCCTGGCAAAATCTCACTGTCAGTCCTGCATTTGGGCTGTTTGCACCTGGTCACCCTATTCTTGGGCTGGACAGACGAAACACGTCACAGTGGGACAGACCAAATGCCCTCCTTTTCCTTTGAGCTCTTCAAAGTCGCAAGAAAGCCACCAAACTAGACGCAATCCAAGTTATCACCTAAAACTCTCTCCACAATCAGTGTGGTGGAACTTCACATAAGGCTCTCACACGTTGTCTCTCAGAATTAATCGCCAGCACAGTGCATCTTATACAACCAGGATAAATATCACTAGTATTTAGTTGTGCTTGTTCCTGCACACTGCATGCGACTGGAACAAAACAAGTGTTTTTGTTGGCACTGCGGCATCTTCTGACACTATTCTCTCTGCAGCAGTGAGCCAGAGTGATGAAGATTGTGTTTCTTCACAGAATCCAATTGTATTCAGGCCTCACACTGAGTATCCAACCACTAGTTTATGAAAATGATTGAAACACAGCCTGTATAATGCACGCACTTCCATTAGCATCACTTGACTGTTGGCTTATTTAATGATGGCTGAGTGAATGAAAATGCTGGAAAATAAAGTTGAAGGTTAGATAACGCCGCACAGCACAAAGCATTCGTTGTTGTCTTTTTAAACTGTGCCTTTGAATTGTATCTGTGGTAAACTAAAACGGGGACAAATTTGAATGTGGAATAATAATATGGACACATATCGAAGGGAAATTCTAATTCTAATTCTACACTCACTATGCACTCACCGAGCACTTTATTAGGTATTTATTAGACATTTTTTAGACTTCTACTGCTGTTATGATGGATTGGATTTTTCCCTCATATGTCCACTTGGAGTTATGATGCGTTGTGTGTTACATGGTAAATGGTTGGCATTCATATAGTGCCTTTATCCAAAGTGCTGTACAATTGATGCTTCTCATTCACCCATTCATACACACACTCACACACCAACGGCAATTGGCTGCCATGCAAGGCGCCGACCAGCTCGTCAGGAGCATTTAGGGGTTAGGTGTCTTGCTCAGGGACACTTCGACACAGCCCGGGCGGGGGATCGAACCGGCAACCCTCCGACTGGCAGACGACTGCTCTTACTGCCCAAGCCATGTAGTGTTCAGAGATGCTCTTCTGCATACCACTGTTGTGTGGTGTGATTATTTGTGTTACTGTCACTTTCCTGTCAGCTTTGACCTGTATGGCCAGTCTCCTCTGAAATCTCTCATTAACAAGGCATTTCTGTCTGCAGAACTGCTGCTCACTGGATTTTTTTTTGCATTATTCTTTGTAAACTCTAGAGACTAGTGTGCGTGAAAATCCCAGGATCAGCAGTTTCTGAGATACTCAAACCACCCTGTCTGCCACCAACAATCATTTCACGGTCAAAGTCACATTTTGTCCCCATTCTGATGGTTGATGTGAACATTAACTGAAGCTCCTGACCCGTATCTTCACAATTGAATGCACTGTACTGCTGCCATACGATTGGTGGATTAGATAATCGCATGAATAAGTATGTGTACAGGTGTTCCGTGGTGCTCAGTGAGTGTATATTGAGTCCATCACTTCCTGTTTCTCTAGAGTATAGAAATGACAATCATGCAACATCCATTTTTCATCCATCAGCATGGGAAAAGTCAAAGGACTGTCAATTCAGAAGAGACAGATGGTAATTGACCATCTGTTAATGGGTACAAAAAATACAAAGTAAAGGTCAAAACTCTTTCCAAATGTGTGTTATCACAAATTATAGGAAAATGCTTATGGCTGTCATCTTTGGGGTGTTTGCGCAAAATGTGCCAATCATTTTATTTTTATTTGGAAAATGTGAGACATTGGTTGTTTCAGTTGAATCATTAATAAAGCACACTATTTTACCCATGCTGAAAAATAACGTTTATTTCAATAATGGTATTGTTTTTTAGTTTATAATATTTATCCTGCATAGACATTTGGTTTCTCTTTGCGTGTTCTCTTTGCATGTCTCTCCTTCTCCCTCTCCAGCACAACCCTGCATGACCATTTTGATTCTCATGTAATAAAGTCTGACCAATTACCAAAGGACAAGAGTATAATTGACAGTAAAAGGAAAGCATGTGGGAGTCAGTGTGCTGTGGTGATGAAATGCTTTTCACTGTATGGAAGCAGGACACTTAGTCTAACTCATCTAGATGAGTCCCAGTCCAATACAACAGCGAACTGGCCCATATATATTGAGCATCAGCATTGAGGAACATCTTTCAGTGCTTTCCCTGTGGAGTGATCTCATCCTTGAGCCATTACTAAGAGTAATGTTATGAAGTCTAACTAAGATAACAGGTACAGAATCAATATCTGTAAACATTAGACTAAACGTTACATCATTTACATTCCTCTTTAGAGTGTTTCCGTGATTTCAGAGCTGTAGTTGTGAGGAAGTAATGCATTTTTGGCATTCTTGTGTTGCATCAAACCTGACACCACCCTCTAACATCCCTAATGGCTACATCTTTGATAGTGTTTAAAACCTCTGACAAAACCGCTGTGCAGATCAGTCAGATTCCTTGGCAGTGAAAATAAGTTCTTGTTGCAAAATGTGCTCCAGTGAAGGACTCGCAATGTCATATACAGTGGCTTCAAAAAGTACTCAGACCTCTTCACTTTGTTGTAGACATAATTTTAAATGGATAAAATTTTCATTTCTGCCCATCTATCTATACTCAATAACCCATAGCGACATAGAGAAAACATGTTTTTAGAAATATTTGCACATTTATTAAAAATCAAAAACTGAATTCTGTAATTTCTATAAGTATTCAGACCATTAACTCAGTACTTTGTAGAAGCCACATTAGCAGCAATACAACAATATAAGTCTTCTTGGTTGAGTATCTACGAGCTTTGCACACCTGGATTTGGGCAGTTTATCCCATTCTTCTTGGAAGATCCTCTCAAGCTCTGTCAGATTGGATGGAAGTGTTTGTGAACTGCCATCTTCAGGTCCCTCCACAGATCGTCTTTGGGTTCAAGTCTGGGCTTTGGCTGGACCACTTAAAGACAGTCAGAGACTAAAATGTGCAGCGTTGTCTTGGGTATATGCTTTGGGTCATTGTCGTACTGAAAGGTGAACCGTCACCCCAGTCAGAGGATGCATGCACTCAGGAGCATAGAATACTGTATTCTGTATTTGGATGCATTCATCCTTCCCTCAGTTCTGACCAGTTTCCCTGTCCCTGCCACTGAGAAGCACCCCCATAGCATGATGCATCACCATAGGGATGGTATTAGCCAGGTGATGAGCAGTACCTGGTCTTTGCTAGACATAATGCTTGGAGTTCTGTCCAAAATCTTTTCCCTCATGCTCTCATGTTCCTTTAAATGCCATTTGGCAAATTCCAAGTAGGCTGTCATATGCCTTTTAATTAAGAGTGGCTGCCATCTAACCACTCTTACCATAAAGGCCTGATTGACGGAGTACTGCTGAGACGGTCGTCCTTCTAGCAGGTTCTGCCATCTCTGCAGAGGACTTCTGAAACTCTGTAAGAGTTGTCGTCGGGTTCTACCAAGACCCTTCTTATGCTGGTTCCTCAGTTTGGCTGGATGGCCAACTCTAGGAAGAGTCCTGCTGGTTCCAAACATCTTCCATTTCACAATTATTGAGGCCACTGTGCTCTTGGGAACACTCAAAGCTTTATAAATGTTTTTATACCTTTTCCCTTATCTATACATTGCCACAGTTTTTCACGGTTTTTCATGGAGGATGACAGAGAGTTTTTGTCCTGACATGCAGAGCGAATTATTGTGGGACCTTATATACACAGGTGTGTGCCTTTCTAGACTATGTGCAATCGATTCAATTGTGCCACAGGTGGACTCCAATGAAGTTCTAGACAGAAGATGAGAATAATTAAAGCAAAAAGGTTTCACCTGACTGCAATTTGTGCCACAGTAAAGGCTCTGAATACATATGTAAATGTGAATGTTTTTGGCCAAAATTTCTAAAAACATGTTTCACTTCATCCCTTTAAAATTAAATCTACAACACAATAAGGTACTTTCTAAAGCCACTGTACATACAGATGTAAAAAGTTACTGTAGTGCAATGCAATCCTGTTATTTCTATACAACAGAATGTCATTAGATAAATGGATTCAAATAAGACAAGTCCATTCTGCCCTTACGTTTAAAAATAGAATAATTGAAATGGGGCCAATCGATAAGGAAGGCTGATCAGAGTTGCAAACACTTACGGGTGCCAAACCGCTCCTTTTTAAAAGTAAACAGTCACTAAATGGCAGTTGGCCAACACATTAAAATATAAGAAATATTTTACTGGGATGCTGGCTTCCAAAAGCTGTAAAGGGTTTATTTATAATTAAATTGGATGTAGGAGAAATACAATAATCCTGGGATGCTGATCAATAGCGAGAGATGCATATAGTGTAGCTCCACTCAACCATTTGGATTGAAAGATGATGATGATGAAAGAGGTCTAAGAAGAAGCCCTAGAAATGTGTGTGTCCCTCGCTCATCGTCCGGTTAGTCCCTGCAAAGTAAGGACAGCAACCCATCATAGCGCCTCCTGGATGAATCCAAGAAAAGCCTCAGCTAGGCAAACAGTGTGAAGCAGTTCTGTTGAGTAAGCTCTGCTGTACTTTATATGAATTGTGTTGAGAATGTTCAGTAGATGATTTTCAATTCGCAAATGTCATTATATCGAAACTGGACATGGGAGAAGACTATTCCTCTCATAATCACTGTACAGTTCCGCTCTCTAGGATGTACAGTTTGGTCAATTTAGTCAACATTGATGATATTACTAAACTAAATATTTGTAACAATGAAGTTCAATTAAGTAATAAAGTAGCAGGTCATGCTGTCCATCAGTAGCTCCATGAAAGTACTAATGACCAGGCTGTAGTGGTGTATTCAGATAAGTGGAAAGAACATGATTTTAATGGGGTTAATATTGTGAGAGGTGTTTTATCAGCACAGACTACCAAACAGGACGGAAAAGCCAATGGAAATGGCAAAGGAAATTATCAATCAATGTTTGCTTTTCTTTACCTGGTTCTCACTGTCCATGGTAAACATGCAGTATTTTTTACTGTTTATAAATTATATAACAAAGAAAAGGGCCCTGTACAAACATTTGGGAACCCTTTTGGATTATTCTTTGTTACTTTTTAAAATTACTTTGATTACTAAGATGATTACTTTATTCTGAAATAACTACTGAAAGTATCCAACTGCAGTGGCTGTTCTGTCTGGTGTTAACAACCATGAGTTCCTCTAAACAATTGTCCTAGGATTTCAGAATGAAGATGGTTAATTTCCACTAAGAAGGAGAAGGCTACAAAAACTGTCAATGTTTCAAACTTCCACTGTCAGAAACATTATTAGAAAATGGAAGATGAATGGAACAGCTGAAGTCAAGGCAAGGTCTAGAATGCTTTTATCGAAAGTGACATACAGTTGGTTACACTAAGCAGGAGACAAGAACAATGCTCCTGGAGCAATGTGGGGTCAAGGGCCTTGCTCAAGGGTCCAACAGCTGTCCAGATCTCATCGTGACTACTCTGGGGATCGAACAACCGACCTTGCGGCTCCCAGGGCACCTTAACCACTAGGCTACAGGCTGTCCCACATTACTGCAAAAGAGCTGAAAAAAAGAATAGCAAACACAGGTCAACAATACAGCATACTTTAAACAAGAAATTTGAAGATATGTTTAATTTGATACCATTTAGAGGTCAGGTTAAAAGGCTTTTTGACCAGGGGTGCCCATATCTTTGCAAACTACTCTAGAAGAAAATATTCTCATGATTTTAAGTGAACTTTCTTGCTATTTGCTATTTGCAATCCGGAGGTCTAGCTGACCTGCAAAATATCTTTCCACATGTTTTTCAGTAGTATTTCCACATTTCAATCAGATGTGGGTGTAAATTTAATTACGATCACCCTTGAAGAGGTTAGATTCTACTACATTTTCTGATATTTACTTAATGTAATAAAAAATAAGAACTCTGTCATCAATCCATGTATCCATATACTGTATATTCACTTTGTTTGCTGCATTCCTTGCACTGTACTCTGTCCAGCACAACAGTACTAATATGCTGTGCATGTTTTTATTGCATCCTATGTACTAAAGTGGGCCAGTAAGTGCAGGGGACAATATAATTCTCTATAGGATGCCTCTTGCTGTTCCTATTGGAACCTCCAGAAATGAATACATGCTATAATATTATCGTATTTTTAACAGAAAGGCAAAGGCACTTGTTGCACTTATGGTGTTGAATTAGTAGCTATAATAATCTCAAAAAGAAAACATGAAGAAAAATATATTCTATAAATGGAAAATGACCATACAGACCTATATTTTGCTTTCAGGTAATGTAGAGTAATGGATGCAACATGTTAGCCGTGGTAATGTTGTTATTGGTCTCCATTTGAAAGGTGCAAATCTCACCCTGGTGTTGTGTATTATTACGCGGTCGACCGCGCGACTGAAAGCCTGCGCAGTCTCTGCCCGTAATGCTCTCCCATCTTTCCCTCTCCATAATCAGCCTCTGTATTCTCACCCTCTTTCGTGTCATCATAACCTGGCACAGGCGGAAATTCTCTCCAGCTCTCCAGATTAGAAGTATTAGTGAAGGGCCACCTCCCCCCTCCCCCCTCCAACCCCTACCTGATTTCGCCCCTGCTTTGAGTTTAAGCCTGACAGTAAGAGAGTGTCTCTGGTGCGCACTAGAGGGAACTGGCCGCATTTGGGGTGGGGTGCAAGAGATGAAAGTCGCTGAAAGGGAGCAGTGGCTCAGGGGGTTGTGACAGGGCAGGGCGCTGATCTCCGAGGGGTCAGAGAACATCTGGCCTTCAAATGTGCATCCACGAGTCTTTATGCTTCATCATTCCCTCATGCAGGAGGGGCAAGGGCATGGCGTTTTCGGCATCATTGTCTGGTGAAAAGCTCCACTGACGGATGGTGAAATCGATTTTCATTCAGGTGGCGTCATGCTCATATCTGGAAACAAAAGAACTTCAGTTCAATACCTTGTTGGAGAATGTCAACTGAGCTGAGCAAGTCAAAGGCCTCAACTAAAGAAACTCGTTTGACTAGTTTATATTAATTTCATGTGAGAGGAAATGTAAAGATCAATGAACAACTTTTCTTTCTTTGCATCCATTATGACTCAAAAACTCAGTATTGCCTTAAAAGCCAAACATTTTGTAATTTATTTTGTTGTTTGGACATCTGCTTCCATAGAAAGTAGTGGTGAAATACTATATGATGTTGCTTTCAGAATGGGGTGTCCTTGTTCGTGAAAAAATTATCCTTTAAATTGGTGTCCCTCCCTATTATAGTTTACAGTAAATTAAATGGATACTTTGGCCCAAAACCAGGAAGTGCATGGCTGCTGTCTGACTTCCTCACTAAATGTGCTCTCTTTTAATTGGCTGCGTCTCTTGCAAATCCTGGAATGATGAATTCATCCATATACTTTGATGACGCAGTTTCGGCTGAGAGAAAGGACAGATTTTAATTCGTCTTAGCTGACTTTTAGATTATTTCAGCTGATGTTTTCCGTAACATTGGACCTTATCTTATATGTTTTGGCATACAGTAAGAAGAAGAAGAGAGATGAACATGAGGGACCCTTTTCCATGGATTCATTTTAACATTTGTTTTTCAACTTTTCTGACCAGACCATCATGACTCATACTGCTGAATATGTCACTTCTGCATGAGTTAACCTGGAAGGAATCTCAAAAGGACCTTAAGGGACATTTGATTTATATATTTAAAAAATCCCAGTATGCCTCTTCATTGCTGAATGTTTGCTTGGGGAGGATTTGCTCAGTGTGGTGCAAAATTCACTCTGCCCTCCTCCAGCTGAGCTGGGCTGTGCTGTTACTGTGCTGAATGACTACATAACTGCTGCAGTTGTGTTAGGCAGGCTGGAGAAAATACTCTTCAAACAATTGTCAACTTTTATGAGTGTGGTTATCCAATTAAAAAAATAAACCTGGCTCACTGTAGGCTACCAAAATTATATTGTACTCATACATGTCTGAGTACCTTAATCTCCAACTTAAATTCTGGGGTAAAGAACCTTGGTGTCATCTTTGATTCAAAGCTGGGTTTAAGGAACAGTAAGAAGAAATCCCAAGCGTGCTCCAGCCAATTTAGATATATAGAATTTTATCTTTTTTACAAAATAATTTTGACACTCAAGACTTAGTCTCAAGTCTTAGTCTTGCTACACTAGCAACTGGTTGGTTTTAGGCTACCTTTTTTGGTTTTATTGATTACTTTTAAGGCATTACTTTTGGTTTTGCATCCCCTGTGTGCATTTCAGATCAACTTACACCCTATTGACCAAAATGGGCATGCAGATCTCCGGAATAGGGTTTTCATCAAAATAATAATAATAATAAAAAAAAAACTGTTTATAAACAGCATTCTTTATGGAGCAGTGATGTACAGACCTACTGTGTTAAGTGGTTTTCATGAAATTAATCTAACAGGGAAAACCCATGGTTTTGGAATGTAAAAATGTGGGCACCCTGGTAAAAAAGCCTTTTACAATTAATATCTATGTGAACAAAAGTTTGGGAACCCTTTTAGTTAATACTTTGTAACTCTGTCTCGGGCAACTATAACATAACATTGGATACATTAGAAGGCATGGAGTTACTTCAGAATAAAAAGTTCAGCTCTGGAATTATACTCACCTGACTCATTGAAGCTCTAACAAGTAAATCACCTGGGTCTTGGCTTTAGTAATCCTCTTTTTAAAAAGTAACAAAGAATAATCCAAAAGGGTTCCCAAACTTTTGCACATAATTTGCAGCAAGGTATCATGTTTAACTCTGTATCATTTTCAATTCAGGTTTTTTTTTATCACATACAGATTCATTGTAACACACACAACAGTCTCTCGAGTTTTCAGAGAATGGTGCAAAAAACATCCAGTGTACAGCAGTTCTGCTGGAAAAAACACATTGTTAATAATAGAGGTCAGAGGAGAAGGGCCAGACTGGTCAAAGCTGACAGGAATATGACAGTAATGCAGATAACCACACATTACAACAGTGGTATGCTGAAGAGCATCTCGGAATGCACAACACGTCAAACCTCTTAAGCAGATAGGCTACAGCAGCAGAAGACCAATAAGTCTAAAAAATAGGTGTAATAAATACCTAATAAAGTGCTCAGTGAGTGTATATAACTTCAGTAATATAGCTGTAAAGTGAACAGATTGAAAATGGCAAAACAGTTTTATGGTAATCATTGAATGGAGTAACTCACTTCATGAGGTATGTTCCTTCAGAATTTCATATGAATAATGCATTTGTTTATTCCTGTTGTGGTTCTGATTCATACCTTATCAACTTGTGTAGTTTGGGCCATGGTCTTTTCCTTCAAAGTGCTGCTTTTCTGCTTTTAATGTGATTATGGCATTAGGGGGAACATTTCACACAGCATCTTTCATGCATTTCACACAGCCCTGTTTGAGTCAGCCTGCATTGTATCAGAAGCAAATCAGCACTTGTTATTTCAAGGATTCCACGCTGTCAAAACCCCGCAAGTGTGGCTTTTGTGATAGATATGACAAAGTGCATTTAGTGTTGTGTTCCTTCAGCTGATAATTGCATTGTTATTTAGGCTTCCTGTGGACTGAATATAGTGAATAAAAATGACCACATGCCACCCTTTGCGCATTCATGTGTGAATATGCATTTTATTTATTTTCATGGGAGCAATCGTGGAGCTGCCTTGGCTGGAAACAGGACATGCTAAAGGTATTGTTAGTTCTAGGTAACTGCGAGTGGGCAGAAGTGTTAATGGGCGAGCTAACAGGCTAGTGTGGCAGATAGCACCCCCAACTGGACATATGCACCAATTTCTGCCTCACTATGTATCATTTAATTATATTAAGGAGACACCATTTCATAAAAAGAGAAATGACTGTTGATAAGACAGCTTGTTTAATTAATCGGTTTTCCTCCATCTGACATGCGCACCCGACGCGACGGTAAGTGTCTTTTCTGCACTACGGCATCCGTGAGGAAGAAACAATATATAACACTTATTAATGTCTATCAGGGACTGAACCGTACTCCAAAGCTAACGGTGAACAGTTAAGCAGAAAGAAGCAATGGCAGAAATGGGCTATTGCTGGCCGTGCTTTCCAGAATGAACTGAACTGAATGTGTCTATATACGTATGTGACTGCTATTACAAACTGGGGAGAAAATAAATATGTGAGTAAAAGATTGGAACCAAAACAAAGTCATGTCCACTGTGCTTTACCATCATTGTACAGTCAGGTCAGAAAGTATTTGGACAGTGGGACAATTACTATTCTTTTGGCTTTGTACTCCAGCAAATTGGATTTGAACTGAAACAATGAATATGATTAGACTAATGTACAGACTGTCACCTTTAAGTGGAGGGTATTTCCATATTGGGTGATCCATGTAGGAATTACAACCATTTTTATACATAGCCCCTCCATTTCAGGGGACCAAAAGTAATTGGACAGTTGGTTTCTCAGCTGTTTCTGAATAGTCATATTTACTGTATCATCGCCCTGTTTCTTGTATTATATGGGGTATTTCACCACTGGTATCCTACATGAACACCATTAGCTCCATTAGCAAAGAGAGCAGTCTTCCAGGTGGTGGTTAATAAAACGCAGTCTTTCATCCTGTATGGACACAGAGATGTTTAATGTTTAATTTAAAACCCCAAACCCTCCCACTTTTCCCATCTGCAATCACCCTACCAAACACTCCCCACCAATTAATTTACAAAAAGGCTCCCAAAAAAGTGTTTTTGTTTTTTCACCAGCTGGGAGTAGTTCCATGCACACCAAAGGCAGATGCTGAGGGCGTATTATCAGCTGGCTTTATTATCCTGTACACTTTATACGCCTGTGTAATTAGACTGTGGCAATAGTGGTAGGTAGCATGCAACTGCCGAACAAAAACAGTGTTACGGCCTATTATACTTTCAACTGTACACCACATAAATTTTTCCATTTCAGCGGCCTCATGAATGAAACCAGTGATGTTTCCCCCATGTGTATTAATAGTGTGTGATCCAACAGCGTGTCACCCTGATATAGATCTTTACAAATGACTGCTGATGAGAAGCACGTTGCTTCTTCAGACCGGGTTGTCGGCTCAATTTTGTTCTTCCTTCATGCCCACTTAGTGTATGTGACTGGGAATACCCATAAGCAAGCTCGGCGGGGGTTCCCTCCCCCACCACCATTTTGTAGGAATTGCTTTGGCCTACGGAGGGGAGGAACATTGTCAGAGCTCGTTGTGCTTTTCCGGTTGATTCCCACCCACTTGTTGAATCAAAAATATCTCATTTTCTAACAGCGAATGAACACCCCCGCTACAATTTCTCCTGTTTCATAAAAACAGTGCATCTGAATGTTTTTTCCCCACAAAGGATGAGATGAACTATCATCAACTCCATCAACTAGATCAATGTTGCGGGCAATTTATGCACCTATTTTTTCAATGAGCCTTTTCAAGCTTTAAAAATCAGCTTGTGAAAGCTTTTTTTCTAGCTGATTATTTTCTTTGGGCACACTATGTCAGTCTTTATTTCCATTTTAAAAGGTCATATTAATTTAGTCAATTTATTTCAGTCATACAATAAATAGTAATCATCAATGATTGCTCAAAAGAGGTGTGGAGACTACATTAGGGTAGAATTAAAATTTACAGAAGGCGGGTGACAGTATGCTTTACCAAAGCAGTTTACATGTCGTAATGTGAGACACAATTTGAGCCATGTGTTTGCTCATCTTTGTTAGCGGAGCCTTATGCACATGGAGATGCACATGAGGGCAGCTCTATGCTAGGGCTGAGCCTGTCTTATACATCCAGCTCTTTGGCGTCACATGGTGGGTGTGATTTCTTTGGACGCATGTATTTATGGTATGTCAACTTTATTGTCACATCTACTTTATGTTCTAGCCGGACAGCAGGATGTAGTGGGCTGATGAACATTAGCCAGCCCAAGAAGTAGAAAAGAACTGAAGGTTATCACAGAAATGGTTGCCCATTTTCGACAGAAACCGTACTCACATTGTTTTATTTTATTGTATCTATTATTTGTTTATAAAGGTTCCTTATTGATATTAACATTTCAACATTTGTTTTTAACTTTTTAACAAGTGTTAGTTTATTCCTCAAAAACACATCACGGCTAAATACAAAATAGTAATGTATATTAGATATATCTTGAAATTAAGATCTATATCGTCTCAATACATGTAAAACTACTGTTTAATATGTAATGGAGAATCATTAATTGTAGTGACCCACTATCGCTTATTACCAAGCAATGTGTCTTTTTATATCAAAAGGAAAAGGAGGGGGATGTGGTACTGTCTCTGTACCCTGATCTGGAGCTATCAGGGGCGACATGGCTCAGGCAGTAAGAGCAGTCGTCTGGCAGTCGGAGGGTTGCCGGTTCGATCCCCTGCCCGGGCTGTGTTGAAGTGTCCCTGAGCAAGACACCTAACCCCTAAATGCTCCTGACGAGCTGGTCGGGGCCTTGCATGGCAGCCAATCGCCATTGGTGTGTGAGTGTGTGTATGAATGGGTGAATGAGAAGCATCAATTGTACAGCGCTTTGGATAAAGGCACTATATAAATGCCAACCATTTAGCTACAGTTGTACAGAGGTCCTTTACGCAAACCAGTCCCGCTTATTGAAGACAATCATTTTTCGGCCCTATTCCCCCTAATATTTCAGTTCAAAATCAATTACAATTTATTTTTCAGAACTAATTATCCATTAGGGGTAATGGCATACATACAGCTACAGAAATTGGTGGATAATATTGGACTAAAATAGTCTAATATTGCCATTTAAATACAGTAAGTACAACATTGCCTTTAAAAGTAGGTGCAACCAAAAGGCTCCCAATTTTATTATCATCCATTCGGCCAATTTCAACAGCAGGTAACTTTATGTAGTTTAGATTATACGCATTGCATGGTAGCTGCATTATATACAACAGTATTGGTATTATTAGGTATTAATGTTTTTGTCCATACTGTATGTACAGAGTAATACTCCAAGCTGGAACAGGAAGGAGCAAACCTGACCCAGATGTAACCAGAGGCCCTAAATCCAGCCTGTAGGCTTTTCCTATGCTGGAGTGTTTTGAGTGAGTTCAATTCCATTAAAACCTCTGCATCCTACTCTCCCATTCCACTGCAACACAGCAGGAACATAAACACGTCAATTAGCACTTAACACACAGAGACACAGCAAATTCAGCGACCAGCACGAATGAAGAAAAATAAACATTTACACAGAAGCTCTTCCCAGAGAATGTGCCTTACAAATAGAAAGCCAGGTTTCATTAATAACCCAGTACAAGGCCTACTTCATCAAATGTAAATGCTTACTTCATTAATGGAAAGACCAGCGGTGGTGTACCTGGTGCCCCAGGTATCTGGTGCCCCAGATGCAGCACCCCAGTTTTAAGCAGTTGGCAGGAACAAATAAGCCAGAAAGATCATTTAAATTACACATGTATTCATTAAATGACACCAACATGGCTCGTGAATTGCATGGTGGCCATATCTCCCAATACCCAGTTCTTTTCTGGCAGAACTGATCCTGGCCTTTTTCTTCCCCTGGGTTCAGTCAGTTCTTCTGGTGGATTGTTAGATCAGTGCATCAGCACAGTGCATCAGCACAGCCTTGGCATTAATTAATTACTTCCACTGGTAGGCCTCTTCAGAGACTAATGCATAACGGGCTATTTCATCAGTGTAGCAGGGCTGGCCCCAATAAGAACACAACATTTGAAAGGATTTTCTCTTGCTGTGTAGGCTATAAAGGATAGTATGCAGCTTCCTCTGGGTCAGTGTGAACTTCAATATGCATGGTAGAAACAGGAACAGGAACACACGTGTGCGCACACACACACACACACACACACACACACACGCCACACAACAAACTGTCTTTATAAACACAACTGCTACCCAGAAAAGAAGTAATAGAATAGAAGAATGCATATCTGGACATTTGCACTGAAACATTTCTAGTGTGACATCAACTTCTCATCCTGTGAAGTTCACTCTCATTGGCCCTATCCCACTCTAACCCTCTCACCCTTGCGTTCACTCTGGCACTCTCTATACTCTACACTCCTCGCCCATTCATCCCCCCTCTCACATACCCTTTTGTCAGACTCACCGGCTTAGCGTGCATAGCTGGGAGTCCAAGTCCAGTGTTAAGCAGTACTGTTGAACATGGGCCCTCCCCTTCAACAAGAGCCTGTTCCGCCATCGAGATAAGAGGGAAGAGTTCAAGTGCAAGGTCCCTGTAGCCATTAGTGACCACTGCTTCCTGCACACACTCCAGAGGACTCTTCCTTAACTGTCATTAAACCCACACACATCCACACATCCTTGATCAATAAATGCCCAGTCCCATTCCACCAGGGTGGGACCAATCGAAAGGCACAAAGCATTACTTTCCCAGCTTTGTTCCTCGTCAAAGTTTTCATGAGATAAAATAACTTAATTGCAAAGTCTCCAAAGACTACAGGAAATAAATCAAGAAGTTTAAGGGGGAAAAAACCCTCAAACCCTTTTGCACTGGTGAAAATCAGAGTGTTGACTGCTGCACAGGTTAAATACAAACATCTGAGGACAGTAGTCCAAGGAGATAGAAATAGCTGAAGTAGCTACTGTACAGAGATGATGGAAGAGGTTGCAGATGTGTCATATGACTGTAGAATGGAAGCATCTTATCTTTGCACCTATTCATTTTCATAAACGAAGTGGGGTTCAGACAGAGTTCAGGACATTTAGCTTAATAAAGCGCACATGTTGAAATGACATCTCCATTAGTTAAATTGCACTTTCTCTTGCACAGGAGACCAGACAAAAGTTCCTCATTAACCTGATGACGTGATGAGTGAATGTGACGATGGGTAATGCATGTTATATAAATGTGATCCAGACATGGTTGCATTGTCAATGAATTCAGAAAAGTATGTATGTTGTCCTGGTATTGTCATCTTTCACTGGACAAACCTGACTGTGCTTGTTCTGAATGTGGTTTCCTTTTTGTGACTCTCAAAGTATATATTTACAAAATCAACATTTAACATTAGTACAGCCAGTGTACCAAAATATTATAGTTTTGGGATATATACATACAGTGTATGTATGTGGGATATGCACGGAAGCTACTAAAGCAAAGTAGCAGGCTTAATTTGATTTCTGCCCCATAATAATGTAATAAACATGTGCAGTAATACACAGACATACAATTTGCAGCCTTCTGCTCACAATACTTCCATAACCACTGACCTACATTATAGTGTAGCCAGGGGAGATTTCATGTATATAGGAATTTATTAAATCTATCAAATATACAGAGGAATATGACGCAGATATATAAAATGGTATGGAATAGCATATAGCACATTAGAGAGGAAACACCTGCACCTATATCTAAAGCTCCGAACAGCTAATTTGTTCAAGTGATGATAAAAGACAATATTTTGAAGATTGTTAACGTTAGTCAGATCTGGGGTATTTCATCAGTATTGGTAGGGTATTATTTATCATGATAGACACGTAAAAAATAATGCTAATCAAAAATATTGAATGCAAATACAAAGCTCCACTTAGAGGAAATGTACTGGTGAGATCTTTGGCAATTCTGTACCTTTGCATAACCTGTGCCTTTTTGAAAATTACAGTAAAAGTGGATTTATACAATATGTATAAATGAAGGTGAAACTTATTTCACTTTTATGATCCTAGAGTGTGGAATCACTTCATTAGAAAAGCCCCAACAGTAGATAGTTTCAGAATTCAGTTGAAAAAAAAAAACCTTTGTATTGTAGCTTTTATTGTATTTAGGTTGCTTTCTCTCGTAGTTCATAATTTAATCTGATTCTTAACTTCTCAATCTTAATTTTCCTAATCTCAGTGTTCTATGTACTTTTAAAATGTAATTATATATTATAATAATGATATGTTTCCTTTTATGACTTCCGGGAGAAAATCTAAATTTTATGCAGAGCCGGTTCCAGAGTTGGTTCTAGGCACAGACGTCATAGACCAAAAAGAGATTTCCTCTGCCATGAGTCTCATAACTCCGTAACTGACACTATTAAAATGTCCATCTTTCATGTTGCTTCGCAGTATTATAACACTGTAAAAAGTATTCATTCATGTCCTCTGAACATGTCATATTCTGAAAAGAATATGCAATTAGTCACAAAAAAATGACATGTTCTCACAAAATGGAAGTGCGATGCTTGGACTGATGTGGCTGTGAGGAGCTCTCACTTGTGGAGGTTTTATTATTTTCACAAGCTTAGGCCACTGCTACTGTGTGAGACATCGGCCATGAAGCCGTCGTTTTTAGAGGTTAGCTTCCAAGTGGGCAGGACAAATTTAACAGGAAAACACTCAGCACTCGAGTCAAACCATTAGCTGTCCCACGTCTACAGGCCCTTTGTATCAATGTGCAAGCTCTGTCAGCTGAATAATGGAGCTTGTTAAGATAATGGCAGTAGTTACAGTTGCCTTGTATTATGGGTAATTCTATCAATCTCTGTATATAGCAGAATTCAATCACTGCTCCTTTCATGGAAGGGCATCACTGGCAGGTACACCTTTACCTGTTTACGGAAATATCTCTCTCAAACAAATAAGTCTCTTTTTCTGTATTTGCATTTGCAAAATGGATGATGTGTTGAGAAAGGGAGGCATTTCTTTTTTCTGTAGATGCCAGGGGGAAATTTTTTCAAAAAAACACAAAACTTGTCAAATTGGTCTTGTCCATGGACCATACATAAGAAATCTACAAAGATTTTGAAAATAGTAATTATGACAATATATTAAAATGTAGCAGCTATTTGGACGAGTGTCGCATTGGATTATGACAACTGTGTCTACTGTGTGACTGAATCAAATCAAAACTAATTAACCAAATTGGGTTACATTTAACATTGACTTACAATTGAATGTACAAGTACAGAGGAACCAACAGTGTGCCAATCAGGCCCTCTGTCTGCATGACATTACATGTACATTTACTCCTCCCTCTCATGTTCCTAAACACAACGACCCACAGGAGAGCATGAACAGGACCGCAGGTTTGTTTTTACACATTGCACGAATTATGCCGACTAACTAATGATGATCAATGTACGGTACCTATCGGAAAAAGCTTGTAATATTGAAAGACTTTCTTTGATGGCCAGCTAAATGCTCCCATGTTAATGTAATTGGATGGAGCTGTAATATTGATTTTATGAGGGAGGGAACATTCCCTAAAGCTTTGGCACCAGCACTTGAGCCCACAGACAGTACCATGCAGGAAAGTGTGTGGCTGTATGCAAGATGATGTCTACCTTACAGGACCTAATAAGTCTTACATATTGTGTTTTGTTGGCTATTAAGTTTTTCCTCTGCTACATTACCCTTGATGACCAGAACAAATTTTTAGAAAACCACCTTGTAACAGCAACACACCCAGGGAATTTCTTTTTTTTCTTCACTTTTTGTGTTTTTCTGTTTAGAACAATAAGTATTATCTATTTTATACTTGTTAAGGACTTTTTAAAATAACCTTTCCAAGGATGCTTTAGCAATGGTATGGGATCTTGGATAGATGCTGAAGATATCGAGCACAGGGCCAGCATAGGCAACAGAGAAGGTGAAAAAATGAAGGTGGAAAAAAATCCATATGTCAAATTCATGACAGTCGGTAAAACCCCGAACATCGCTCGGGAAATCCCCCACAGGTCCTGGATCGTTCACCCCACCTCCCTGTTCGCTACACTGCCTGGGGCAGCAGAAAGGCTTGAACTGTCCCTGACTGATGTAACACAGAATATAATACACAATAGCAAGACTCATATATAAACTGTTAGCATTGTTTGTGTGATTGACCCAAACAGTTGTATGACAAAAAAAAACTGATATCACTGGCTGGCTAAATGTTTAGATTTCAATGGCAAATGTGTGATGCTGTGACAACTTTATCAGACCAACAAAATGTGCAAGACTATTCTCTCAGCAAAAGAGCATTGACTGATGAGCCACTCATACAGCAGTAGGGCGGGGCCTGATGTCTGTACCAGCCCCAGCATGAAGTAAACATTGAAAAGGTACAAAGGTACAGATGGTACGCTCAGCATTCAGCACCCAAAAACAAAGGGAAGTGACTTCAATGTTTGCATTGAAACAAAGTACCAGTTCCATTCATTAATAAACTGGTACTAAAAGTACAATGACTGAATTCAGGCCATAGAGTAAAAATATGACATTACCAGCCTGTTTCCGATTTCCACTCGCAAAGATATTAGGTCATAACGATTCATTTTGTGCAGGCCTGCAATACCTACAGTATGTACAGTACATAAATACAATGCGGATAGATTTTGCGGGTTAAAGCCATTTACCAAGCAGCATTAGGCCCACAATTCTTCCTGTTCTATTAATGTGACAGTGGAATATTACGCATATTGAATGTTTGAGCCGACTTAATGTCCAACCATTTGGCTGCATGACTGTGTACGTAGCTGAGTAGTGAATCACACTCAATGAGGGAAATAAAGTTGCCACATATACGTATATGTGCATTTATAATTCATGTTTTTTTTTTTTGTCTCCTAGAGATGAAGATAATAATCGCCTGTTTAAATAATCATAACCAAAATAAGTACGTTATCGGTGGTTCACCCAATGAGCATTCTTCCCCAGAAACGTCTCCCAGACAGCGCTATCGTCCGTTCCCCCACTCAGCATAACGACAAAGTTCTTTCCAGCCCACATTACAATATTACGTAGCAAATAGCAGGACCGCATCAGTGGAGCCTCCACTTCAGAGTAATATGCCACAGCTGTTGTCTGTGAGGGCATTTTACACATGATAACATCAGTGATTAACTGGCCAGATCAGCCCTTGTTATGCCGTCACCATCCTCGCTGTTGTCTGACCTCTGTGTTTACGTGGGCCATTGCTTGGTTATGGAAAAGGAACGTGAGGAGTGTGTAGATAAGAGCTGGTATATTCCATTCTCTGTTGACTGAGCTCACTCACTGCACCAATGGACTGCTACCTGACCAAAAGCATTCCTCCTTTGCCTTTTTCCTCTCTTTTTCCTTTCCTTTCTTCTCTTTCTTACCTCTCTTCTTCCTCTGACCCTCTTCTACCTCCCCTCCTGTTCCTCTTCTCTTGCTCCTCAGGGGTCAACCCCCTGTATTCACAAACTTTTCTCCTCCCATAAGCCCTGGCTTCTCTAATAAAATCCTGG
Source organism: Conger conger (assembly GCF_963514075.1). Taxonomy (NCBI): domain Eukaryota; kingdom Metazoa; phylum Chordata; class Actinopteri; order Anguilliformes; family Congridae; genus Conger; species Conger conger. The sequence continues at coordinate 13,080,238 of NC_083765.1, forward strand.
CAGAACAAAAATATCACAGTCCCTTTTCGCAGAAATCATAAATAATATTAACTCTATAATGTATCCATTGTTACAATTGTTGTGAATACTTTTATGAATATTTTCTTCTTTTTTTTAAAAGTGTTTGACTAGAGGGTGTAAGAGGGTGTAACAAATTTCAACCAGTCGTGTCCCGACTTCTTCCCTCAGCCAAAGGAGTGGTACTGAAGAAATCCACTATATTGATCATTTTGTTTCTGTGTGTCACTGTCAGGGGAATATTGAAAAGTACAGAAACTGCAGATAAAGAAAATGAGCTTCACCGTCAATTCCCGATTAATTCCATAGCCAATTCCATTCAATCCCACTCCAGAATACCACATGCATGCCTTAGCTAGGATTAAATTATGTGGATTTACGTAGTATGGTAATTACTCTAAATCAAACACACAATCTATTAATTTGCCATATCAACTTTTATAGGACAATAGATATAGCAAAAACTAAAAAAAGAAATACATAAATAAATATGTTGTTATAGTATATCCTGTACAGTAATTACATCTCAAACACTGGAATCTGCCTTAATGGGGAGAAAGATCTGTTGCAGTGCAAAACAAGGGTGATTTTTGTTGTATAAATGCAAACTTATATTATAAACATTATACTTAGAGCCCAAAGAAAGACAGTACGTTACATGTAGCTAATATTGTGTTCCAGTTTCTGCCGGTTTGAAAAATAAACCAATTTCAACTTGAGCTTTCCACCACAAATATTGAATATTTAATATTGATTTGATCCTGAATTTAGTTGGGCAGGATGTGGGAGGTGGTGGAGAATTGAATGTCTGAAGCCTTCTTTTTGTATTTGCGTTTCTGTCCAATCACTCAAAGTGCCGGGTCTCCGCCTGCAGGCGCGAGCTGACCTCATATCCAACACCGCCGGCCCTGAAACTCACTGTACAACACCGCCACCATGTGGACAAACTGATATTTGTCACCCGTATGTTAACTTCATGGAAATATAATGCACATCTCGTCTTTCTCGTCTAAACAATAACGCGAAAAGCAATAATTGAATACATTGAGTTTCCAGTCTGAATGTGAATAAATTGAGCTGTATAACTCATCCGTAAGGAGTAGATGAGACTAACAGGTTTTGACTCTGGTCAGTCATCCATCTTCCGTGGCTTTTCATGTTAAGTTTGTAAGCCTGATCTTCAATAATTGCAGGCGCTGACATTTCCTGTGAGGTAGTGAGCAAAATGATCCTGATTACTGGTACAGGTAATGGCATGGCAACCAATCGCCGTTGGTCTGTGAGTGGAATGGGTGAATGAGAGGCATCAATTGTAAAGCGCTTTGGAAAAAACATGCATGAGAGCACAAGGATGTATGATGATGAGAATAAACTATCTTTCCCCTCTTGGCTTGGCATTTTGCCTACTCCCTTGAGCAAGGGTCCCATCATTCTTCCCAAGGAGCCACAGGGTCTGCTGCTTTTCATAGTTACTTGGCATAAATTGGGGAAACAAAAAGCAGTAGACTGTCCTTCTCCAGGACAGGGGCTGGGCACACTCACATTTCTCAAAGTGGCTGTCCCTCCAAATTTAAGCTGTGTTACAAATTTAAAAAGTTGTGTTAAAACAAATTAATCATACTGATTTAAATTCATAATAGACCATTTGTAATGACTGTTATGAACCAGATGGGGGTGCTATTGAAACTGCAGTGGAGTGAGGTGTTCACACAGTACTGCAGACCCTGCAGGCACACACAGTGGCCCATCTAGCTCTGATGACCTATCACCTAGCTGCTGCTGTTAGCCAACCCCTTGCCTCCACTGGTATCTTAGATTTTGTCCAATCAGAATAGGAAAGGAAAGCAGGGCAGTCTTCCAGACTTTCTATCCTTGAGGAGCTAGTTATGAAAAGTGCTTTGACTTGCATTTTTTCCCTCTGCTATAAAACAGCTTTTTATTAGATTACACTGAGCTTGGACTTACTTAAATATTTTTTAAGACAATTAAAGTTTTTGGCTACATGCCAAAGTGGTGACACAATTCTTTTTCCTTTTTTAGTTGCGCCCAAAACATGTGAGCTGTGTCCACAAGCATAATTAATGCGATGCATTAAAAATAGGCCACTTTGGTGAGTTAATGTCTGTTGAATTAGGGCCAAGGGGACATGGGGGGTTGTTTATGGCTAATGGCTGGCAGGCAGACCTACTGTAAGAGGCAGGTGGAGGCAGCCACAATAGTGGCCCGTATCACCTAAGAACATACAGACGGCAAGATGAAGCATGACAAGAACAGGCCACTCACCTAGGCATGTTAGTTTACCCACTGTGCAGATATGTGTTTAGATATATGCCACTCACATACAATGGTATGCAAATGTTTCTGCACCCCTGGTCAAATTGCACGTTTTTTACAAGTGCAAAAAAAGTTAACGCAACCTCTGCAGGGCACAAAGTTCATAAACATGACACATTTCTGCAAACGCTAGTATGCAATTTCGATTTATTTGCTGAATTTAACAGTTTGAAAAATTAAAATGATAAATGTGGCATGTGCTAAAGTTTAGGCACCCTTCCAGTTGATCCATTAATACCTTTATTAAGGTCTGAAAACTTGATTTACTCTTTATGCCTTAAATTGAGCTTAATAAATATTCTGACCATTCTACTTACTCTTAACAACCATGGGCTCCTCAAAGCAACTGACTGAGGACTTAAATAAAGATGAATGCTTATAGAAGCTTGGAATGTCCATAGTCAGAAAGATCATTTATAGATGGAAGTTGAGAGAACTGTTGAAGTCAAGGCAAAATTTGGAAGACTGGGAAAGGTCTCTGATATAACTGCTCATAGACTGGTCAAGTATGCAAAACAAAACTATTGTGTGAGTGGAAGAATATATTCAACCATATATCAACAAATCCCAGATGCTAATGTAATGTCAGTGAAGAAATGAGGTAGGATCAACTGCAAACTATGTGGGGAGATCTGAAACATGGGGGCGGCCTGTAGCGTAGTGGTTAAGGTACATGACTGGGACCCACAAGGTCAGTAGTTCGATCCCTGGTGTAACCACAATAAGATCCGCACAGCCGTTGGGCCCTTGAGCAAGGCCCTTAACCCTGCATTGTCCCAGGGGAGGATTGTCTCCTGCTTAGCCTAATCAACTGTACGTCGCTCTGGATAAGAGAGTCTGCCAAATGCCATTAATGTAATGTAATGCAAGGAGTATATTTCTGAATTTCTGAAATATACATCTATATTTCTTAACTGGAACGGTTATGAGGGGAAGAGCAGGAAAAATACCAAGAAACATGTGCAATAGCTGGAAACAACAAATGCTTGGAAAATTTTGCACAAGCTACATTTGCCTTTTTTTTTTCATTCTGTTAAACTCAGCAAATTAAAAGTTACCATGTAATTGTCAGAAATATGTTAGTTTAAGTTTGTTAAGTTTTAAGTCATTTGCTTTAACTTTATTTCACATAAAAATAAGCAATTTGACCAGGGTTGCCCAAACATATACCACTGCATACCACTGTACTCACTTTATGCCCACAAGGATAGTCCTTTGTACCTGCATAGTATAACACCCTATACATACCTCCATTCATGCTATATTTGCCTGCTAATCTAGTATAGTACATCTCAAGCTTAAGTTTTGTAACACACCAATATAACACCATCAAAGAGCATACAACAGGGGGCACCAGTGGCACAGTTGTTCCTCAAGAGGCTTGGTGGTTGTTCTAAACCAGGCAGAAATAAATTAAGACGTTGAAAAAGAAAAGGGCATAAACCTCCTACTGCATTTTATACCGCCTAGTATAACGTCAGCCCACAGCCTGTTCCAAAGACAAGGTAGCTGCCCCATATATAATCTCACCCAAAAACCGGGTTTGTATGGTACCTGATGCCCGGAGAAATAAGGCCGTCAGATCACCTGAGTGAACATGTTCTTTCACCAGCAAAGAACAAATCTACCAGCTCACTCCATGACTCCTCCACACCGCCTTCTGGAAGAATCTATTCAATTATACAGCATATTCATATTATATTCATAATGTGCACTGTACATGGGAATCTTCTGGGTTTAAATTAATATAATCTTTGTGCCTAATTTGACTTCCTCCATGTCTGTAATGAAACTTTTGTATTTGATCTACATTTCTTGCAGTGGAAGTTTCCAAAGTCTTTGCCAGAGTTTAAAGACTATCTTTGAAAACGTGCTGTCTGTGACATTAAATTTAATGAAACATAACTCCATGCTTTTTATTGTGCAGACATGAAAATATGAAGAGTTGACTTGAATCAAATGCAGTGAGGATCTATAGCTACTCCACACATTCATTGTAATGGGGTTCTGATGTTCAGGTTATCACACAGGGACATCTGACATTGTTTCAACGAACAATATGCTGATGCTATGGTTATGTAATAAAAATGTAATTCCGTGAACTACATATGCAGGACCTTTGTAATACTTGGTTTCAGTAACAAACGTACAGTAAAATGAAATTTTTCAACAAGACACATTTGAAACACAAATGGTGTTTTAAATGCGTCAAATCCTTAATTAAAGGATTTCACACATTTATACAGGCAGGTTAGGCGGCACGGATGGTGCAGTGGGTAGCACTGCCGCCTCACAGTAAGGAGGTCCTGGGTTCAAATCCCGGTCGGCCGGGGCCTCTCTGTGCGGAGTTTGCATGTTCTCCCCGTGTCTGCGTGGGTTTCCTCCGGGTACTCCGGTTTCCTCCCACAGTCCAAAGACATGCAGGTTAGGCTGATTGGAGAGTCTAAATTGCTCGTAGGTATGAGTGTGTGAGTGAATGGTGTGTGTGCCCTGTGATGGACTGGCGACCAGTCCAGGGTGTATTCCTGCCTTTTGCCCAATGTATGCTGGGATAGGCTCCAGCCCCCCTGCGACCCTGTTCAGGATAAGCGGGTTAAGATAATGGATGGATGGATGGATACTGGCAGGTTTATTTATAGACAACAAATATCAATCTGTATAATATTTTAAGATGTCATTCATTTAGTGACAGCAGTTCCTTATTTTGGAACACGTGGGTGGCAAAAAAAGTGTGGAGGGACCTCCTCTTTTCTGCATTTTGGAAATCCACATACTACACAAAATAAGGTAATGTCAGTGTCCTTTTCACTACATGGGTCCAGCAAATCAAATGAATAATAATGCAATTCGAAAAACGTGCTAACTTGGAGAGACATAAGTAGAATGTTCATTGTTTCTCTGGAGGAAATATGATTTTTGTCCATTTGCCGTTGCATACTTCTACAAAAGTACGTGTACATAGGAATGCTATTATCTATGTTCTGTATAGGCTCTCTGGAATATGATAGGCCCTTAACTGTATTAAAAAATACAGTACAACTTCAGCTCAGCCTAGAACCAGCTAGTGGTATGGTATTCAAGTAATGACAGGGAACATTTTAGCTAATGAAGTTCAATTTAATGTATAGTTTGTTAGGCATGCATTAAATAATAAAGCATTTGTTTGCAATTTTCAATATTTTTTGTAGCATTTTCAAGATACACACTGAGACTGTTGTGCTTCGGCAAAAACACTTCTTGAGATTTTATGGCCAAAAAGGTTGACATTTTACAGTATTTTACGCATCATAAGACCCATAATATAATTTCGTTTTCACGTGTCCCTTTGGAGTCACCAAATGCCCTTTCTGGAAAACTGCCTAGACACAGCTTAGAAAAAAACCATGTAGAATGCTCATTCCTGGTGATATTGTCATCAAATCTGAAAGGGGATTTGTCCAGTGGCTCCATTTTTGTTTTTAAGTGCGCCAGCCAAAGCCATAATAATCTGTCTCCACTCAAAAAATCTTTTCAGTGAGAAAAATAATCTTCTACTTCCACTGTGTTTGAGCTTCTGTAACTTTGTTATAGTAATACTTAGAGTAATCCTGACTCTTGAAAAATAAACCCCAAAGGGTTACCTTTCAGAAGACACGTAGTATTATCCATGTAGTCAAAAGGGTTCAATAGTAACCATTTTATTTTGGGAATGTAATTTTCAAGCTTATGTTAAGAAAAGGGGAGATATTTAAGGGGTTAACTAATGTAGTTGTTAACCTGAATGAACTGATGTACCAATGCATTAGTTAAGCATGAAATTTATTTTTAGTTAATATTTGTGAACTATTAACAAATGTCTTAGTTACATGAATCATAGGGTAAACTTACAAATAGTTATTTCAATCCAATATGAATTGGCATTTACAAATGTAGTTGTTAACAATAATTAATGACATAAACAAAGCTGTACAGATTAACATCTCAGTAGTTAGTTGGTTAACAGTTACATTATTTAATGCCATTTCATGTAATCTTATTGTAATTACCCTTTAAAGCTATTTCCCAGTGAAAGCTGAAGATAATGTATCACACAGTGTTACAGTTAGATGTTAGTTAGATTTTGTCATCTACCACAAGATGATGCCAAAGAGCTATGTTAGCCATATTTTTTCATGATTTTCTTTTGCTTAAAAAATACATAGCTCACACCCCAGTACATTATAGTCATTTACTGTATAATAATATTTTTATTTGAAAATTTGGACAATATTGACTAAATACTGTACATGTCTTTGTACATTGTCTTTGAGGTGGATGTAGCCTTTATACTAGGAGATAAAGTATGCACACACATTAGAAAATCATTTCAAAATCCCTTTGCTTTGGTGAAATATAATTCAGAACAAAGAATTTAAAAATGAACCAGTCATTCACTTGTATATTGTTTCCAATTCGCAAATAATATTTCATTCAGTATCCCACAATGCCTTTCTGGTGGCTTGTTGATGTTTGTCAGTTAATAACTTCAGCGAGGGATTTTGCAGAAGCCACAGTAAATTCAGCTCATCAGCTTATCGGCTGCATTCCAGTCAATTCATTGATGGAAAGTCATGAATGATTATTTCTCAGAGAATGGCGCTCGTATGTCCTGGGTCTCTGAGCTTGTGACCTGTCGGGTACGTTCGCGAGCCATTGTGTGTGTGTGAGTGCATGTGATAAGTCTGGCCTGTTCAACAGCACAGCCACTGGGGAGGCGGGGATTACACATCACACCAGCGCGCTACATTAGCATAACGTCCCATTTATCAGAATAGATGGATATGCTTAAGACAACATGAAATGGCCTTCCTGAGGCCAGCCCTGAAGAGTCCCTACCCCCCTCTCTCAATGCTTCCTTTGTGCATTGGGGCGTGCGCTCTCTCGTGTGAAGCTGGCTGTGTTTAAATATGCTTACAGGCCTCACCAGCCCGGTCACCACTGGAGGCTAATTGTAATTGACAACGAGAGGCTTGTGTGGGTGATGTACGGAATGTCTCAATGTATTTCTGAAGAGAGCGCTGATATTGAATTTGTATTAGGACAGTGTATCTTGGCCTCCAGGGTGGCCTGTCCACCTATAGCAGTAGTCTTTGGTGTGGTGGCGCGAACATGCCCACGCTGACTGCTGGGCGTACCGAGTGGGAAGTGGGTGACCAGAGACGCACAGTCACCCACAGTGTTACCCAGGGAGGGAGGGCTTCTGTGCCAGGGCTTCCTTGCCTCTTAGTGTAAGAATGACTCTCCTTCGATGCAGGGCCTCAGCCAGCTGTGCATGAAGAGTGATAGTAAGGCTTTGGGGGTCTCATTTATAAAATGGCCTTACGGTCAAATTGAGTCTTTGATGAGAATACCATGACAAAGCAGTTTTATAAAAGTCCCACTTTGACGTGGATATGACTGTATCTCTACTGTATGCACTGTAAAGTTTACACTTGTCATGAGTGAATGACCCGCTGGTTATACGTTCTGCATGTTTGAGGGCTGGGTGTGAATCCCCGAAGTGGGCATGCTTTAATACAAACATTTAATTGATAGTCGATTTTTGGCATAAGGAGTACAAGAAATGTTGAAGTACGACCGTATTGAGAGGGAAAAGACTCTTATTGGCCACAGTCATAAGTAATTATAAAACACATGCATGTGAATTCAAATTAAAGTTAATTTGAGATGTATATATCACAGGTGTGTATGTTGTCTTTAAACCAACATAAGTTACTTTTTTTTTTTTTATCAAGTGTAAGCACAGCTTGGGAAATGATCTTAAGGTTATGTTAAAGTTCAAATCCAATGACATTTTGCAGCAATGGGACAGGCCTAAAAATATTTTCAATAAAACATCCCATGATTGACTGAACTTTAAGACCTGTCGTGATTAATTGTACTAGAGAATTCAAAAACAAACTCACATGAAAATGTCTACCATTTGCAATTGTGCTCAGTAGGTTTTAAAGAGATGAGTGATCGGAGCAGGCGTGTGGTGGGGACATGCATTCTAGTGGGGGCAGTGGTGACAGCGCTGTGGCTAGGAAGTCATTCTACATTCTGAATAAGAGCAGCAGAAACTGTTGACTGGCGGCGGGGGGATTATTCCTTGATGTAGCTCATGGAATTTAGTGATTCAATTTCCACTTTTATACTGCTGGAGTGTGTTACATTGAGCTGGAATAAAATGTATTAGGCTATGGAAATTATATATAAAAATAATAAATAAATAATTCATTATTTATTTGACGCAATATTTTAAATTAAAATTTGTTTTAGTTTTTTGCAGTTATATCCACACAATTTTCTCCTACAGGTTTTGTTTGTCCTGCAGTTTAATACAATGACTAAATCCAGGGTTGAGCCCAAGACATAGAATTCTTTATCTCTCATGAAAGTATCAGGTGGTACATTATTCAACCTGAAGTAAAAATAATGTACTCTACTGTTTATCCATCTTATTATTGTACGAAATCATCCAAACAAAAGAGTACAGTATGCTATTCATTGAAATGATTGCACAGGCAATCATCAAAAATAAATAGTTTGGCAACATCAGAGGCATGTGCATTACGTCTGAATGGGAAGTGTGATAGAGCTCAGATGATGCAGTATTCATTATCCTCCATTAGTATAAAAAATGAATTGGTAATACCAGAATTGGCTCAATAAACAATAAATGACAAGTAATAGATGGAAGATAGTTACTTTCCGCATGTTTGGATTTGGAAGTTACAGAGATATATATTTTTTTAAAGCGGCTTAGCAGATGTCTTGATGAAGAGGTTGTATCAGTATCTTTCTGCTGGAGAACAGAATCACATTCTATAAGAACAATCTGAGGGCCTTTGATTTTACATCCCAAGACCTGAAAAGAGTAAGAACACAGGGCTGCAGAGGGATGAAAGGGCCCCAGTCAGTATGCTGGACCATGGGACCGTGAGGGTCTGCTTTATTGTGCAAAATGCCATTAGTCAAACCACCCTGTCCCACCTTAAGAGCTGCAGCCAGCACACTACAGAGAAAGGGGAGGATGACAGCATTGTCTCCCAGCCACACTTTCAACTTCTGATGCTCTCCCTGGCCTCTCTCTCTGGTCTCTGGAGGAACGGCCTGCTCCTGTGCTGCTGCCTCTGTACTCCTCTCTATAACTATCACCAGAGGCTATGCACCTCCCTGCCTGCACTTCCACAGGTCCTGCACTGCTAATGCAGGATGGCTCCTCTGGATAACGCCACCTCTTCTCTCCACGGTCCCTGTGATGGGGAATACATGCAGTACATGTTATATGTCCAACGTCCCTGTTACTGGGAACTACATTCATGTTAAAGCTACAACGTCCCTGTTACTGGGAACTGCATTCATGTTAAAGCTCCAACGTCCCTGTTACTGGGAACTGCATTCATGTTAAAGCTCCAACGTTCCTGTTACTGGGAACTGCATTCATGTTAAAGCTACAACGTTCCTGTTACTGGGAACTGCATTCATGTTAAAGCTACAATGTCCCTGTTACTGGGAACTACATTCATGTTAAAGCTACAACGTCCCTGTTACTGGGAACTGCATTCATGTTAAAGCTACAATGTCCCTGTTACTGGGAACTGCAGTCATGTCAAAGCTCCAACGTTCCTGTTACTGGGAACTGCATTCATGTTAAAGCTACAACGTTCCTGTTACTGGGAACTGCATTCATGTTAAAGCTACAACGTTCCTGTTACTGGGAACTGCATTCATGTTAAAGCTACAATGTCCCTATTACTGGGAACTGCATTCATGCTATATAGTGGGCTCCAGAATTATTTCCAGGAGAGAAAATACTTCATATAATGAACAACATGGATAATTAACTATATTTTACATTCATACATAGAGGACTATATACACTCAGTGAGCACTTTATTATGTATTTACTAGATGTATTGGTATTTTACTGTTGTAGCCGATCCACTTAGTGGTTTGACACATTCAGAGTGTTCAGAGATGCTCTTCTGCATATCACTGTTGTAATGTGTGGTTATTTGTGTACCTTCCTGACAGCATTGACCAGTTTGGCCATTCTCTTCTGACCTCTCTCATTAACAAGGCGTTTTTACCTGCAGAACTGCTGCTCACTTTTTTTTTGTTTTTTCCACCATTCTCTACAAACTCTAGAGACTGTTGTGCAAAATCCAAGGAGATCAGCAGTCTCTGAGACACACACACCACACTTAATGGCACCAACAATCAGCAGTTCAAAGTCACTTTGATCACATTTCTTCCCCATTCTGACATTTTGTCTGAAAAAGAGCTGAACCTCTTGACCATGTCTGCATGCTTGTATGTGTTTACTTGCTGCCACTAGATTGGCTGATTAAATATTAGCATTAACAAGCTGGTGTACAGGTCTACCTAATATAGTGGTAACTGAGTGTACTTTTATTTCAATATATTTACTCTCATGTTTCAAATTTAGTAATCAATTTTTTAATGAAAACCACAGGTGCCAAAATTATTGCCACCCCTAACAATTATTGTAAATAAAATCAAACAAAGTGAAAATGGCCATACAATTTGACTTTAATTTAGCTAATCTCAGTTGAGAGGAACTATATTGTGTAATTCCATGACTTCCTGTTTCACTTGAGTATAAAAATGAGGCAACAAATGTGCAAAATCCCTTTGTCAACCATTAGCATGGGAAAAGCCAAAGAACTATCAATTGAGAAGACACAGACCATCACATAAATGGTTAAACATACCACTTAGCATTGTAAGGACACTAATACAAATGTGTGAACCATATGGACTGGTTGCAAACTTGCCAGTAAGAGGATACAAGTGCAAAATATCCCCATGGACAGTAAGGAAGATGGTGAGGGAGGGTAAAAAAAACATGAAAGGGCACCTACATATCAGCAAACTCTTTGGAAGCGTGGCACAAAGACAAGAAGCAGTTCAAGAAGGCAAATTCCATTAGTCAAGTGGAAGTCCTCAAAAATGGCTGAACGGATTATGAAAACTTCAATGTTAGTCAGAAAACAGTTGTAGCTTCATAACCAGGTGGGATATTTGATTCCATAAATATGTCTGCATCAAATCATTCGCAAAACAAACTTATTCCCTTATTTCTACCAAACCGAAAGACAGTTCAACTTCTGAATTGTGTATTTTTGTTCTTATATTGGAACATGATTTTTTGACATAGAGAAATGGTATCAAGGATTGTTAGAATATGCCTTTTATTGCCTGAGTCTGTGGTGAGGTGAGGGTTGTAAACGACCAGGGCGAGGCTGAAGTTTTATTGCCCTGCTTTGCAAATAAGAGACTGATAAGCATCTAAACTGCTGTTATCGCGAGCTAAGTATTTTTAACAATCCAGCATTGCCATTTTGCGGTTTTATTACGTTGCAGTTTTTTGTATGTTATAAATATGAATGCAACAATAATTTGGGATGTCGACTCAACCACAAGTGGATAGGGTTAAACCAGAGATGCCAATAATTGTGGAACCTGTTTTATGGGGAAAATATTTTTTTAATTTTGAAAATGTATGACTTTTCAAATAAAATTGAATCCTTATGTCAATGTCAATGTTTTATTTTACAACACTTTTTATGCAGATTTATCTAGGTTTATCTAATAATTTTGGAGCCCACTGCAGTTCAACTGTCCCTGCGATTGGAACTACATACAGTAGATGTTACTCCATTGTCTGAAGGATGAAAGCTGCACTCATTTGAAAGGTCAACTGTCCCTGTGACTGATACACTACCACCGAGTCCCCCACACAGGTTTCCTTTGCTTGTTCTCTGCTGTTTGTGCAAGTGCGGTGTATCTCTGAGGAACAATGTTGCAGTTTGATTTTATTATGAACAAAGGGGTACATGAACAAAGCTTTTGTCTGAAGCACAGACACACACACACAGACACACACACGCTCAGAGGTCCAGAGGTCCAGCAGACACTTTGAAGCACCAGGTCAGAGACATCACAGAGCCATGGAGCTGATGCACATGCATGGTTGTACTCTCGTGGGACGCACATCACATTTGTCATTTGTACTGCCATCCATCTGATTAAAGTCCTCACTCAAAATTAATGGTCAGGGATTTATTTTGGTTCTTTCCTCAGTGGAGAAAACCAGTAGCCCAGCTTTTGTTCTTCTTATACACCTGAGGGTACTCACTATGCAGACAACAAGGGGAGTCCACTTATTACTTTTTAGACTATTGAAATTCTGTGCAGTTCCTCAAATGGGCGAAGCACAAAACTTTGAATTTATTTTAGTTCAGCGAGATTTGCAACCAGGTTTCTGCTCATATCAATGGAGAGAGAGAGAGAGAGAGAGAGAGGGAGAGAGGGAGAGAGCGTGAGGGAGAGAACAGATCTGTGCCCAGATTCCATAAAATATGCAAAGCGAACGCACCACACAGAATAGCTGAAAACACACGTTCTTTTGATGCTAAGTCCTTTGGTTGTGCATGTCTTCATCCAAGTAGCCTGTGGATGTTTTAACCTTCTCAAAAACTCTTTCCAGTGCGCTCTCCCTCTCTTTCTCTCTCTCTCCCTCCCTTTCACTGTACATCAGAGCAGCACGGTCCTGCCAATGATTTTTATTTCATGAGCTCCCTGCTTCTTTGCACTAGAGAATGTGTAACCTCACTCGCACAATCTCTCTCTACCTGTTTTTTTCATTCTCTCCCCTCACTCCTGTGTCATACCTGCCCTGGGTCACCTACGTCCAGATCTCACTTTTGGTGTTAATCACCTATTTGGTGGTCTTGCGACATTGCAGCTTTAAATTCCCAGAGAGGACATTTTTTACATTTACATTTTTGTCATTTGACAGACGCTTTTAATCCAAAGCTACTTACAAGTGCATAGGTTCTTCCACAAGTTAAAGTAACACATCTATAACTAGAAAAATACACATGCTTTTCACGTGCTTTTCTAAACAGTCATCATAGGTGCAATTCAATTCCATTTTTTCTTTTTTTTTGGGTTTGTAGGGACAGTTACAGTGGTCTGTGGGAAAATGTGCAGTGACTTATGAGGACATGTGCAGTGGTTCATGGGGACACTTACAGTGGTCTGTGGGAACATGTGCAGTGGCTTATGGCAGAGGTGTCCAATCTTATCCTTAAAAGGCCGGCGTGGGTGCAGGTTTTTGTTTTAACCCAGCAGTAACACATCTGATTATACTAATGAACTAAGTGTGGTCTTTAATCAAGACCTTGATGAGTAGAATGTGTGAGTGTCTTAGTCCTGTGCTAAAACAACAACCTGCACACACACCGGCCCTTTCTGGATAAGATTGGACACCCCTGGCTTATGGATATACTTGCAGTGGTCTGTGGGAACATGTGCAGTTGTTTATGGAGACATGTGCAGTGGTTTGTGGGGTCCATTTCACTAGTTTGTGGGGTCACTTGCAGTGGTTTGTGGGGTCAGAAACTGTACTGATCAGGGTGTCAGGCAGTCATGGATGGGGAGAGGACATGTTGAGGGTCCAGCAGAGCTACTGTAAATCCGAGCATGATTAGTATTCACTGGACATCTCCAGACCTTTGATGTGCCCGTGTTCCCCTCACCCAACAGTCAAATCAACATTTAATGAGAACTCATACCTACCTTTTTAACAGCACTGAATATTTTACGCAAAAGCAAATTATATTTGCAATACAAACACAACGTCTACTTTGGCAAGTCCCGCTTTCTATTTCATGTGACCTGTGAGATTGTTTGGAGACTTGTAGTCATACACATTAATAAACACAGAAAGTTACTATTTCCTCATTAAAACCATGTTTTTCATGTGAAGATTCAGCCTGAAGCTACACACAGGCACATATGCATTATTTAATACTGCAAGTTGTTGTGTATTATCATTTCCAAGACAATTTAATGTTCCATCAATTCTTTGCAGAAATATCTTCATTTGGAACACAAAGCAAATGGCAAAATAGTTTCTAAAACACTTCTTCCAAAATTAGCGACTTAACTTCAACCATGGCCTCATTCTCATTAGTAATTTTATTCTACAATGGCAAGTACACCTATAACACAGTCCTATGAACTTGGGGAAGACAGTGCAGGTATTTAAACTGTGATGATGTAATTGGTCACAAGAGAGGGAATAGACAAGAGCCCTTCAGTCACTGATTTGATCCCTTGGTTATTGATTTCTCAGTCTCGCTGAAACGAAAATAATTGCCATATGTAATGTATTATTCAATTACAAGCCACAGTTCTCAGCTTAAGGTTTGAGGGTCCTTTTTGAATCACAGAGATTTATAGATAATTCAGCAGCAGTCCCCATTAAAGGGTGCTGATATTAAACGCCTATGTTATATTACCATATTTATTAGCATTTGTGTCATTCACAAGGCTCAAACTTTCAGACGGATCACCTTTGTATAATAGTGGAAGTTGGAAGAATTCCTGAACAGTTTCCTTTATTTAATATGAGAATATATTTATCTTTAGATGTGCCAATAAGGGAGTTATATGTTGCTTAAATATAATAGGATTATTTTCTAAAGACAATGGAGTATTTCATTGGTGTCATCAAATAGAAGAGCAGTCTCATGGCTCCCATCCAGCCTACTGACCTCATCTGCTCTGAACTAGCAAATTCTCAGCTAACTGAAGACTTGGCACAGTCTCCAACCACTGCAATATTTACCATGGTTATTCATGAAGTACTCAAACTTTCTTAAAAAATGTCTTTGTAGAATGATAAATTCCGAACCCAAAAGCTGTCATATTACAAAAACATTGAAGTATGCACCAGAAATGGGACTTTATGTTGACTTTACTGTACACTAAGCTTGCACTGTAAAGTAAAGTTTACACTGTAAAGTTCATCTGTAAAAGGTTCACACTTTGTCGCACAGCTAGCAGCTTACAGTTGACACCATCAGACATTTAGATTTACTGGATAATGACCCTGAACCTTCCTTGTGTTAGAGGACTGGGGTACATCCCCCACCAGGGTGTGCTGATTACCATGATTGTGCTGATGAATATGGTGACATTCACGATGGAGAGAGAGAGCACAGCACTTGAAGACATTTTGAGAAGGTTAAAACATACCACGTTACTCGGATGCAGACATTCACACTGAACGTTAATGTTCTGAAGAGTGTCTCACCGGTTCGTGAGGAAGGTCAGTGTCAGTGCCAATGAGAATGTGATAAGGACATGTTCTGAAGGCAGCTTGCATACTGCATGGGAAACTTGAGATCAACAAAAGAACAAAAAAAGATGAGATAAAAATATTTTGCTTAATTCATACACTGTGAAAAATGATTATGTGGACCATTCTCAAACGGACTATCCAGATCAAAATCACATAATGTGCTCAGTCCTCTACAAGCCATTAATACCAGCTGGGATTTATTAATCGCTTTGATTATTTTTTCTGTGCCCATAAAAAGTCTTCCCATCTTTGATTCCACAGTTAAATTAATATTTGATCTGTCACAGGCATAGCTTTCAACTTAAAGCATTTTCATTATTCTCTCCCTTGGTGCCACATAAATATCCATTTCAAAAAGCTGAAGTATGAAAACAATGTTTCGCCCTTTTCAGAATTAAGCTTTGAATGTGTATTTTCCACAATAAGCTGTATGCTACTTTCAGGAAACTGCATACTTCATATTCTTTCTACCATCTCTCTGAAGAGAATACTGCCAGGCACTGATATAGATGATGCTGTATAACCTGTCTGAACCCAACTCAGCCAGCTGCACCATAGTGCTTTCAAGAATTTATTTTACTGAAGAGAAACGAAATCAACAGGACATTCTGCACTCAAGGTACATACGCAGCTCACTGACATCCTGTTGACAGGAACCCTCTGTGCATGATGCTATAGCTTGGACCTCCTTACTGGGCACAGTCCCCACTAACATAGACAGTATTTTCTGCAAACTATGTAGTACATAATTGCTTTTCACATAATATAGCAACTAAGAACATATATAATATGATCCATAACACTGAGAGGCATTGAAGCAGATTAACACTAAAAAGGCTGCAATTTCACCTAATTTTACCAAAATTGTATCATCCATTTCTTCACCCACAGTAACCTAATTTAATAAAGATGTATATTCTTGAAATAAAGGACACACTTGACTCAATGTTTTATTTCTAAAATATAATGGTTATGTTATGGAGGCTAAGGGGAAAATGTAGGTTATCAAGGCCTTTTACAAGCACTGAGAAAAGTGCTAAAATATGTAAAACAAGACAAAACACAAAATCGAAAAAGTAGTTTAATAAATTAAAAGTGCAATTTTTTACAATTAATTTCTTCTGTCACAACGAATTCCCGTTTCCACAATTTCGTTTTTCTTGTCTTACTCATAAACAATTCAGTCATTCAGGTGCTGAATAGATGCTGGAGGAGAGAGACACATTTGCACCTGGGCAGCAGGGTACCGACACCTGCTGCCCATTGTAGTTGACCCAAAACATTTTACTCTATTATGTCATTTATTGAATTAAAAAATTTATGAAACACTCATACCACCCCTGTGAAAAAGTAATTGCGCATTTTAATTTAACTGGTTACACAACCTTTATCAGCAATAACTGCAACCAAATGCTTCCTATAGTATGATATCAGTCCTTCACATTGCTGTGGAGGAATTTTAGCCAACTCTTCTTTGCAGAACAGCTTTAAAGTGCTCATTGCAGCATCTCTGACTAGGGCACTCCAAAACATCTTATTTGGTTTCTTTTCAGCCATTCAGACGTGGACTTGCTTTTGTCAGGCATTATCTCTGTCCTGAGCCTAACCATAACATTCCCTGAACACTTACCATCTTCCTAACCCCCAATCTAACAGTGTGATCTCAGATACATAATTTTTCCATTAACTTGGATGAAAAACCAATGTAAATACCATCAATTCCATGAAGGAAATGGGGGGAAATAAACACAATTCTAACCTAAAACTACCATTTTAATTATTCTAAACTTTTACTTAACCCTAACGCTCAGCTATATCTGAAGCATTTCAATTTGAATGGAGAACCCATACAATCACGATTTTTCATCTTTTTAACATAGAACTATATATAGTCTTACATAAAAAATAAATTTATTAAAAAACCTAAAACTGAAAGGAAAAAGGGTCTCGAGAGAAGCCACTGTATAATTACTCAAAATTAATTCAATCATGTGATGAAGTTGAAGAAGACTTTAGTGTGGGGATGAATAATTGTTGAATAAATGTGTGGGTTATAAACCAGTTATAGAGCTCTAGCTCTGTGGCTTGAAGGTGTCTTTATGCACAGACTCAGGGATAAGAATACTGCATGCTTTATTAACAAAAGGCAAATCCCAAATGTAATCCAGGAACAGGCAATGGTGTTCAAAAACAGGAAGGCAGTCCACACAGGTGAAAGTACAAACACGAAATTCAAAAAACACAGGGAGTCCAAAACCAGGCAAAGTCAAAACCAGAAAATCCTAAAACAAATGGGGAGAAAAACAGACGGGGAAAAACGGGTCAGAAAATACAAGCTAGAACCGGGGGAAAGGAATAAACAAAGGCAGACTCTGAAACAGGAAAAGACAAACTATGCAAGGAAAAGAGCAAACAGGTGGGCTTAAATACAAAACTGATTAACAGACAACGAGACAACAAGACAACAGACAACATCATCACACTTAAACCCTGAGTTTGGACTCAGATTGTTTGACTGTGTTTGCTTCTGCTGGTCCGTGGCAGTTTAGTGTAGCATTTAAGTAGCAGGTTTGACAACAAGAACAACAATCATAAGACAGCAAATTACTTACTAGTGAAACCAAAAAAGGCACAATTGAGCTAATTTAAGAACAGTGTGTTCATAGTATGACTTGTTCAGGTGCTGGATCCCCCAAACCCCCAGGTCTCTGCTGAAATGCCATGTTGAAATTAACTTGCAGGTAGGAGCTTGATGCATACCCTGGTGATGTAGAGTTTCATAAGCTCTCAAAAACGCACAACCGTTTTCCTGTTCTTGAAGAATGATATATGCTATAAAACGATGCAAATGATGTGTGGCTCGATAGCTAAATCAATAAATAGGATCTATGGTATAGCTGTTTTTTTGTATGTTGTTTGTTTAAATGCACAGACCATCGCATTAAATCTAGCCTGAATACACACACACACACACACACAAAAAGAACTCATTATGACATAATATATTCCATCTGTGTTTCGTTGAAGGACAGATAATCCTGCAATATATTCACACTGGGATTTTTAATATAAAATTCTATCAATTGTTTTACAAAGTAACATTTATACAATCACTCCACCCCCAACCCCCCCCCCCCCCCCCCCCTTTTCAAAATCAGGTCAGGCTGCGCTTCTCAGCTGAATGCTCCATGTAAGGAAATGTAAACATCATCCTGTATCCTCTGTGATCTTCTATAGAAATCTGTACCCTTTAGAGCTCACAGGAACACAGTTCTGATGATCCATTAAAAACCTTGTTTACAGCTTGGATATCGGAAGTCATGTTCTGTGAGTACCCACTTGTGTTAATATTCATCATCGTGTCTTAATTGGTTTGATGTTGTAACATGAGCTTCGTCAACGCGCTTGTAAAGCCGGCTTTAGTGTTGTTTCAAAGTCTTTATTAGTATGACAGTTGAGTCGTGTTCATTAAAGTTTCACAATCCATTTTCATTAGGATGAAACTGATTCTGTAAATGAACGGTTGCTATGAAAGACTGGTGCCCTGCGAGGGATCACAGGGGAGGTACAAAGTCTGTATTAATTATCAGGAATATGGTCTCGATCGAAGATGTTAATTGCACTGATGGCTGGTTATGTGGGGAATTGGCATGCATTTCATGCAGGGATAATAAAAATGAATTTTTAAACAAAGGGATCTTAAAATAATATCTAATCTACAGAGAATACTCACATCAAAGGCGAATATCTAAGCTTTGAAATGTATCTTTGTGGTCCGAAATGTTAAAGATGAGCCCCACGATGTTTCAGTCAGTACAAGTTTGTCGGGGGGGAGGGGGGGGGGGCAACACATGCGTTAATTAACAGTTATTACAAGGCTTTTTAACATTAATTTGACTTTCAAATATTAGCATTTATATATAAACTATGCTTCCGGCATCTGCAAATGAGGTCTTGCATAACTAATCTAATTGGGCTGCATTGTGCGTCAGTCTCACCTCCACACAATGATAATTAATAATTTACTGCAATTGCAAGTGTTTAGACATGTTGTCAATGTTCCTTTTAGAATAAGGTTAATCTTTTCATTATAGACTTCCATAATCAAGCTAATATAAAGGGCCCCAGCATGCTGTATGTGAACTACATCACGGAGGTAATTTCCACATCTCAATTGCTGTTGGGAACATACATTTACAATAATGTATATATTGTGTACAGAATATGAATACCAGTTTTTTATTCTGAACATGAGTAATGAACATTGTTTTTGTAGTTCGCATCGCCTTTTTTTTGGAGCATGTATACTCACTGAGCACTTTATTAGGAACACCTGTACATCTACTTATTTATGCGATTATCTAATCACGTGGCAGCAGTGCAATGCATAAAATCATGAAGATACGGGTTAATTTTCACAGTTAATGTTCACATCAACCATCAGAATGGGGAAATGTGATCTCAGGTATTTTGATCGTGGTATGATTGTTAGAGCGAGACTGGCTGGTTTAAGTTTCTCTGTAACTGCTGATCTCCTGAGATTTTCACGCGCAACAGTCTCTAGAGTTTACTCTCATAGTGGTATGCAGAAGTGCATCTCTGAACACACAATGCATCAAACCTCTAAGTAGATAGGCTACAGCAGCAGAAGACCAAAAAGTCTGAAAAATAATAAATACCTAATAAAGTGCTCAATGAAACGGCAAACATTTTTTAGAAACAGGTTATCGTTAGGGTTAGGGTTACAATGTAACATAAAGAATATTACTTGAGAAGAGAGAAACAACATTTTTTCGTATTCACGCATTGGAGTGCCTCAGTTTTGGTTAACGTACTGTTAACTTCAACCGCTAGGGGCGGATGTTCAGATTCTGAAACACAGGCCGATTTCAGAGGTCAGAACAGCCACCTGTCGTTGAATTAGTGAGAGACCAGGCTTGTCATTTATACCTATCATTCATTCAAACATTTATTTTGTTCTTTCATGATAAAAAATGGCAAAGTTGAGTCAGTCTCGCCACCCCCTCCCTATTGCAATCCCCATCAACACCTACTCTGCTTAATACCCCCAAGCAAATGCACCCGCAATATGCTGCTAACGTTCCAGGATGTGTTCAATTATCTTCAAAGACTCAAAGATATTGCTTTTAATTGTTTTAGTTTTTTTTTACTTAACTGAGGGGTGGATTATGAAAACATTACAATGGTATTTATTTAACAATTTGAGAAAACCACATGAGATGCGGGCATTTTTCACGATGCTTGAATGTGCATTCCCAGCTAGCCTAGCTGCAGAGGCATGCATGGGCCATCTGAAATGGAGGGTGGGCAGCATTGTTATGTTGTTTTTAACCGCAGAGCTAAAACCTCTCCATTATCATTTAATAACACTTTATTAGGAGAGGGTGTTGGATTAACATCAGCATTTCGCACAACAAAGCCGGGGACCCTCATTATCATTTTATGCTTCAATATAATTAGACAAAAGCAGTTAAAAGGGTGCACTTAAGGGAGAACAGGGAGATATTAAGGGCTTCACACAAATTGGCAGTTAATTATGAAGTTAAAATGATATGCACAGAAACATAAAGCTTCAGTTGACTGGAGTGCTCCATGTGTTCCAATGCCACTGACCAACAGTGATTTCAAGATAAGACTGACAGAGAAAAAACATGTTGTAATGCCTGAGATTTTTGTCATTTGTCAATGTTTCTATGTCTATCAAGCAGTTGGTTACAGTTGGTTACAGTACATGGGATTTGTAATGTTGTATCTCTCCAGTTATACATTTGCACAATTATGGTTGTGTATTATGAAGCACATCCAGAGCCAGAAGGTGCAAGACTCACTGTGAATAAGTGAGACTTCAGATGACAGCACCATACTATACTCTTTCCTAAAGCAGTCTCGGACACAGGCTCCATTGTTATGCATACACACTTGGAATAGTCCAGGCCAAACCCTTTTATTTAAGACCTGCCCTTTGCTACATCATCAAGATATCAAAGAGATTATCTTTTTCTACTCACCTGAAGACTTTGTGTTTTGTTTTACATTGACTGTCCATATGTTAAACAAATTGCTCGTACCATCAAAAGGCAGTGCATTCCATGTCCATGGCTGGCCTAAGGACAAGGACAGTTTTCTATGGCTTGGGTGAGACACCCATACTTTGGATTGTAGCCTTGCCCTTATTTCATTTACTGTTGTGTTACATACGACCTACACGTGTTACAAGACCCTTGGGCACATTGTCTTGTATACAGTTTTGAGATATAAGGTGGAAGTCATAGCACTAGCCACTTCAGAAGGTAGTGTTACATTACATTACATTACATTATTGGCATTTGGCAGACGCTCTTATCCAGAGCGACGTACAACAAAGTGCATACCCAGAACCAGGGATAAGTTCGCTGAAAGACCCTAGAGGGAAGTACAATTTCAACTGCTACCTGTACAACAAAGATAAGGACAAGGGCCATATTTTTTTTTTTTTTTTTTTTGAACAAACAAACACTGCTTACCTAGTCAACTAAAAATACCGATACACAAAGCAAGTCACAGAGACAACAATTAAGGTTCACAGGGAGGTAGGGAGGGATGGGGAGAGATGCTGCTTGAAGAGGTGTGTCTTCAGCTTGCACTTGAAGGTGGGGAGAGATTCTATAGTTCTGACCTCAACAGGGAGTTCGTTCCACCACCGTGGAGCCAGAACAGACAGTAAAAGTTATGCCAATCACTGCTTATTTAGTAGTGTTGGCTGCATAAAAACTCACTGAGCACCGGCTTATTCATGTGATTATCTAATCAGCCAATCGTGTGGCAGCAGTGCAATGCATAAAATCATGGAGAGCCAGGTCAGGAGCTTCAGTTAATGTTCACATCAACCATCAGAATGGGGAAGAAATGTGATCTAAGTGACTTTGACCGTGGAATGATTGTTGGTGCCAGACAGGGTGGTTTGAGTATCTCAGAAACTGCTGATCTCCTGGGATTTTCACGCACAAAAATCTCTAGTTTGCAGAGAATGGTGCAAAAAACAAAAAAAAAACATCCAGTGAGCAGCAGAAATGCCTTGTTAATGAGAGACGTCAGAGGAGAGGGGCCAGACTGGTCAAAGCTGACAGGAAGGTGACAGTAATGCAAATAACCACACATTACAACAGTGGTATGCAGAAGAGCATCTCTGAACACACAACGCACCAAACAAAAAAAGTGGATACGCTATAGCAGTCTAATAAATACCTAATAAAGTGCTCATTGAGTGTATGCTAAATGGTTTTATCATGTTCTTTTTCTTTAATTTGCACAGCTTCTTATCACACATTTTTATGTGTAAAAAAAATTCACAGCCTCTACAACTTCACATCTACAATGAAATCACAAAGGCAAAGGCTTTCAAGACCTCCTTAATTGCTGACAGCACACATAGCGGAAACAGTGATACTTTCATTCATATTTAATTTATTGATATTTAATTTATATTCAATTATATTTATATTTCATTAACATTAATGGGCCAAGCCTACCATTGTGTGAACAGTCCCATTTCCAACAATAACAATGAATAATGAAGGTTTTGCCATTAGTGTGCCCGAGTCCCAGCATCACATTAATTTGCCGCACTGGTCCTACACACCACTGCCATTGCCCTGGGAGAGGAGGTCTGGGAAACAAAGGCAGACCAGATGAACAATAACACAGATATATACTCCCTTTACTTCGGTGAGCATCCTGAACCAGGGACGTCCACAAACAGACCTATTTTAGAAATCAAGACCACACACACACGTAAAAGAGCGGATCAGAGAGCATCTGAGGAACTCCAGCAATCCCCACTGGCCACCGGACCACAACCCCAGAACAGCCCATACGGGCAGATCAAGATCATGGCTACTTTTGTATTTCTGTTCATTTCTCTGAGCTTCAGGAACAACGGTCTTTACTCTGAAAGGCGCGTTTGTAAACATTTACCCAAGCTTTCATGTTGAAGCCTCCCCAGCCCCGAAACGCTTACAGTACAACGTCTCAAAACATAACTGGCACACGCCCCTGGTTTGAAGTGAATTGTTCTTAAGTTTTCCCCTGTGTTTTTCTGACTAGTATTAGGAACTGCCTTTATGTTGTGCACACGGAGGAAAAAGCTACCCCCCCCCACCTCCCCTTTCTGGTTTCACTTCTCCCTCCCGTAAGAGAGGATGTCACCAGAGATGCTCACTGAATATTAAAGGCGAGACAGCAGGGGGGGGTGACAGCTCCATTCCTCCTCCCTCAAACAGATCTTGTTGTATGGCTATAATTATTTAATCTGTCTGTGTCTCTGACGTTCCTGTTGGAGCTTGCCTTTTAATAGGGAGGGGGGCATGTTTTCTCCCCTTTCAAGATATTCCCCTTCATCCAAAGCTGACTTCTTTAACTGCGTTTTGGAGTACTGGGAAAAGTTCCTTTAAAAAAATAAAAAATAAAAAGCTGTGGTTGCTTTTTCAAATCTTATTTTACACACTGCATACACTGCTCATGATGATGGATTTGGTGTTGATTTTTACAATCATCTGACTGGCAGATACGTTTGAGCACAATCTTTCACTCGGTGTACATCAAGAGCAGCTATTTGCAGGTGGAGAAGCCTTGGGGCTAATCCTGTTCTTTTGTCCTCCCTCACCTGACAAAGACCGTTGAATCAAACTTGTGAATCAAATCAACTGTACTGTATAGGGGAGATCAACATCTGTTATGAGGGTCGATTGTTAAGCGAGGTTTTCTGAGCACGAAATTGACACAAAACTGGTCTGTTGAAATCTGAGGTGAATTAGGACGTGTGTGGGGGTGTGCAATGTCATTTACAGCAGGCTAGTTTGTTTCTGATTGGGGAAAAAAACATTGGGTAACCATGGACCCAGTGTCACAACTGACCCTGATCTTCTCTATGCTGTCCAACTCACTTAAAATAATATGACAAATATAAATAGCTTTATTGACAAATGGCAACAGGAAACTGACCTCACTTATGCCTCTGTGATGGGGTGTAAGGCACATCTTTCTTGTGTAAGCGAGGGATAAAATGAAGATTGATTTGAGTCCCTGTAGACCAAACTGAAGGGGATTGTGCTCCTCCACTGCTCCCCCATCCCCACACCCTCAACTCTCAGTTTAGGGGTGATAACAAACACCTCACAACACAATAAACACACTGTTGCTGCAAACACCACAACAGCCTGTGTAAATAATTCACACATCATAATTTAAGATGGGAAAATCAAACAGAATATTGCACATCAAAGCCTGCTTCCTAGAAAGAGTGTTCTGCGAGAGGGAGGGGGTTAGAGGGTGGAAATGGGGTTGGCTGGCCTGATATTTAGCATGGAAAAACGGGAGCACATTTATTTATCATTACCGGGTCTTTTCTGTCCCCATGTTGGCGGTGTTCCAGCTGTTCAGAGCTTCATCGCGAGTCAGTTTATATAAGCATCCACGGTTACTTTAGTCATGAGAAAGCAATTACCATAGAGAAAGAGAGGGAGAGGGACGAGTGTTCGATGCGCATCCATTTACAGTAAAAGAGGCGCAAGTTTACCTTTGAGTCCGCCGCTTTCCGCATGGCTAATCCTCCGAATGTAGCTTCAGTACGGGAGAGAGGAAGAGAGGGCGAGAGAGCACTCTAGCGCCGGCTCGAGCGCGTGGTTGAGGAAATACTTGATGCTCTTCAAAACAAACGGGCGTTATTCTCAGCTGAGCAAACAGAGAGCCGCCCGTAGCGGAGATGATGGTGGTGGAGACAAGCCCACTTTCAAGTCAATTTCCCATTACATGCCTGATGGGCAGCGCGTTTTTAAACCGCACTCCCATGTTTTATTGCAAAAAATCCAATGCGGGCCTTCATACCGCACCGCATTTTTCCTCGCTCGTTAGCTTCTAGCAAACCACAGATTGCACACACTAGCCTACACAAACCCCGTCAAGTCTCCTAATGTTCCAAATGGAAGGAAAACATTCTGTTATTTTGGTTCACTTACTGATGATGTTTTGTTAGAACACCAGAAACTGAGAGAGAAAATTCTCAATGTGAATGCTGTGTGGAGTTTTTCTGTGGTAAGACAAAAAAAAACAAAAAAAAAAACTTCCATAGGTCTGCATAGTAAAAAGCTAACTGCTGCAGGCAGCTGGTTAGAGTGGTTCACTCACAGGTTTAAATATGTCATTGAGGAAATGTAATGAACTAAATGACTGTTACATTTTGATAATGTTTACTTCATTTGTTGTGCATACGCTAGGTAAAAATTGGGACCAAGATTTGCAAACCATTGCTTGTATACAAATATATTCATACTGATAAAAAAAAACTTAAAAAAAACTCTCAGTAACAGACCAGCATCATTGCATGTAGCAAGAACATTAAAAATAATTGGATGTACAGCATTCAATGCAAGGAGCGATGAACACAAATTAACGGTAATGGCATTAGTAACTCAAAGGGACACCGGTAAAGACTCTGAAAGAAAAACTGTGGTCTGAGCATTCACAGAAACAGATGCACTCTCAAGCACTGTTAAAATCTTCAAATGCCATTGAACTGCTTCTGGTTACATGGCATGTGCTTCTCATTACCGCGTGAGCTTCTCAGCACCCTGGACAAGCCTACTGTTATCCCCCGCTCCCCCCTTTTTCATTACACAAATCCACGGACGTCTAATATGAGCGGCCAGATGTGGGGACTTATCTGGGGTCAGTGGAGGCCCGCAGAGATCAGTGAGCTGGGCCGCACGGTTCCTGCTGCCCTGCCGGTTACCCGCCCACCCGTGTGCCGTCCGCACCGCCCCGTCCCCGGCCGCGACTGAAGAACCCGCACATTCCCATTCACCGGGCCTTTGACGCCCTGAGCCGCCCACAAGCCCAGCCTGCAGAGGGTAAACTCAGTAAACATACCTATAGCCAACACACAATGTTCGCACAATGTTATGGGAATGGTTTGTCAGTGTTATAACATTGCCACTGCAAGGACGTTGTCTTAGCTTGGATGGTGTCAAATTAATATGAATATGAACATAAAACACAAGGTATGACGGCACCATACATCAACCACTTCAGTCACACTTAAAACTAAGCCTTCCAAATTTGGACTATAAAAGAAGTGATGCACTGTGTCATTTTTAGACTTTAGGGGGGTGCTGGTATTTACATTTTGGGAGGGTCTTTTTCATATTAGACTGTAGGCTACAACAATCCCCATCAGTCAGTCAGACCATGCTGTGCATATGGCATTTCTACATTACAGGGGCAGCTGAGAGACTCTGTGATGCCGGTACCTCACATGTGGGGAAAATTTAAATGTGGATGTTCAAATAGATCTTTGGAGCCAAAGGCCCTTTCCTATTGATTGACAGCTGGACCGACATAATGTTTACAAGCTGCCATTGTTCTGAAACATAACACTGGCAATGGTAACCTGGGAATTGTAATGCTAAAAAGGTTAAAATAACACTGTTTCTGTTCTGTATGCAAGCCAGTAAAGGATATCAATACACATTTGTTTTAGCCACATAGACAATTAACAGAAATAACCTACAATACATTTTCTACATAAGCTCTACCTACAATAGCACAATCAATCATATGATTTCATTAAAAGACAGTGATGTAAGTGCCATGGAAAGGCTACTGAGGGACCTATATGCATTATAATAAAAGTAACTGATGACTTGAGTGACAAGGGAAATTATGACCATTCAGAGTAATTGTTATTAATGTCATTTCTGCTAACCGTACAGCTCTTGCACGTCGGGAGTATTAGGTAAGTATAGACACGGACCTTCTTTTTGACCAAGGCAAACGGCAATGTTCAGAAGCTCTGCATCCCAGTCTTATTGTCTCAATGAGCTTGTACTTGTAACAACGTCTATCCGCATTGTCAGCCCTAACTGCCAGAGGTCACTATTCAAAGCTAAACGAAGAGCTTTAATGAAGGCTTTGATGAAATGGTTCCTTTTTTAAAGTGACAGTGACCCCTGTTCCACCCTGCTCCTTCCCTGCTGCACTGAAACCTCTTTTCACCAATTTCACTTCCACCAATCAATACTCCCCGCCAAACAGACAGGCTGGACACAGCCTCCCATAGCTTTGCCGCTGTTTCTTAAACCCCTAGCATTGAGCAGTCTATGTTTTTCATTTAATACCGGTTTTTGAATTTGTCTAATTGTGTTTGTGAGTCTGTTTATGCATGTGTGTCATGGCAGCAGAAAATTCTCTGAAGAAATACAGTTTTACAGCTAAATCAATGAAGCCAACAATCGACATTTCCATGGCATTTTCATACCCTCAGAATCAATAACTCCATTGAGCCAATTACTCTAGACAAGCAAACAACCATATATAATGCAAGATATAGCCCTGATACAGCGCTAAATACCTGCCCGTTTTGCTTTATTAGCAAGCAACAGGGCTATTTAAGGACAGGCATGGGATGTTGTTAGCTGCATTAGTACATCAGATTTAAATGTGAATTAACTATGATGTAACACCATTTTCAGTCCGTAATATACATATATGCGCTTAATAATGTCTAAATCACACCACTAGAGCAGGACTACCATTTAATTTTGTTTTCCAAAACGGCATGGTTTTAAATCATGCAGCTTGTTTAGAATTCATAGAATAGTACAAATAACAACCACTATCTTTATATGTAAATACTTATCGGGGAAATGAGCGGTACTTTACTGCAAACCTTTTAGAGATATGCAGTGACTTCTTACAGTAATGGTCTCGTACAAACTGCTATGAAAGACATATACAGTATGAAACATTTTACAATATGCTTGTTTAATTTGTACTCTGAAATTAAAAATGAAAATGAATAATAAAACAAATACATTGCATACTTTGTTAGTACTACAAAAATAGTTTTAATTAATGCTGTCATGTTGCATATAACCATATGGTGGCGCCAAAAAATCAGCTAAGAACAAGATATGACATTTTGAAGGGGAGGAAAAACTTGCAAAAAAGCTCTTTGTTAGATGAATCCATCTGTGCGTGTTTTGTGCGAACCGTAAAACACTTTTGAGCGAAGCAAAACAGCGGTCACTTTCGCCTCCGCCAGGTTAAGGGGGATGTAAAAATGTCCACCGTGTAGAAAATAAAAAGGCGAATACACACAGCGGAGGGATACATTTAAACCACTTTAATTTAATAAAATTACAATTAATCAGTACAGCTCCACATTTAAGTCTCCCCTGCCACCACCTAGCTGGTGGATTTGTGGAGATGAGACGAGGAAACTCGCCACATACACAACATGAAAAAAGTTGTACTACAACTCGTATACAAAACAACATACATTTGTGAGAATTGGATATAGAATATACCAGATTGAGGTGCCTTTTTTACGGGCCCTTCCTAAAAGTTCACATGTATCGCTAAAAATGTTTTTTCATTTCGTTTTATGTATGCTTTATATAGCCGGTGGTCTCATGACTTAATGAAAAGGTTTAAACATATATAAGTGTAAATGTCAATGATAAAAGCAACAGTGAAGTGCTTATAATGAGAAATGTTCTTGAAATACGAAACAGGTGCATTAGTTCAGTGAAAATTTTAATCAGGATTTAAAGATCTCTCAAAGACATGGCATAATCTAGCAGTAAATGTTTCTGAAGTGTTTATGTGAAGAGAGTAAAAATACTTAAAATGTGTCATGACACATTAAAACGGAACCAGATCTTATGGGAAGTTCTGTGATGGTAACAAGCAGGATATCACAAAGCTTTTCCTAAACAAAAAATAAATAAATTATATCTGACAATTCTGTACATATTCATACAAATAGACAAGACTGAGGATGACCACTTCATGAAGAAATATAGCAGCTTTTGATGAAAAATATTTCAGTCCCCCCTTTTAACATGCATAAATACATACATACATAAGCCTCTGTGTGTGTGTGTGTGTGTGTGTGTATGTTTGTCAGAAGTCGGTTTGTGCGTGCATATCCTGCATGCAAAGAACCTACTTTGTGAGGACACCGACATCTATACAAGTACATCTGTGAAATAATTCACCCTGAGCCATTAAGATCGCCATGACTATCACCCACACTAATGGCTTTACCTGCTGTCACTTGCTTCTTTTAACAGACATTTCAGATAGCTGGACCTGGCAGCATTTACGGCAGGGGAAACGTCAAGCACTTGACTTTGGTATTTCATCAGCATAGCATAAAGCCAGCCAGAAATTAATTTTGCAGCAATTGCCATATGTTCTTATTGTGGCTTTGGAAATGCACTGTGACATCTGTGTTATACTGGCACTAAATGCGATCGGCAGTCATTTCTATCTGCTGGCATTCCACACCTGCGTTTACAGTACAGACACTGCTGTCCATCAGGGGATCCCCGTTACCTAAAGCACATAAACCCCTTCATCCTTGGACTTTCTTTGATTTCTTCTTTTATTTTAAAACTGAAAAAAAAAAAGTAACAAAGCCATTTATGGAATAGAATTGATCCACCTTTATCCAACAATGCTGTATTCATGCAGCTGCTATTGTTCTTAATATTTTGAAATTTGAAACCTCTTTACCCTGTATGATATAGTTTGTTCTGTTCTTGTTTGCCATACATATGTAGGAGCTGGCAGAGCTGTGTCACGGCTAACAGACTGGGCTCTGTAATTCACTTGCAGGTTATATTCCCATGTGGGGCGTTGCTGTTATTCCCTTGATAAAGTTGTTTAGCTTGAAATGCTTCTGCACATAACGAACTGTACCGATGGACTGTGGGTAAAACAAAATGTAAGCCGTATCAGTTGGACTGGTGAAGAGTATCTACTAAATGCAAATGATACATCACAGTATGGCGTAACCATATTTTGTTAACTTCAAGATGACATACTCTTCACAGTGCATACTATGGGATCTTTACAGACTACAGGGAGGACCTCATTTTAGCACGTTAAGTAAAAGACAGATGTATCACCACAGGGTGATACATTACATTTTCTCAGCAATCTCCCAGCAGATGAATAAAATTACATTATTGCTAATTATTCCTATTAATGACATACAATAGGCTTTAAAATGGGTTTTTATGCATGTTAAATTACACTAGGCCTGTATCTAAAATGCTGAATATACGGGCTCACATTATCACTGTGCTTAAAGACGTTTATTACTCTTAAAACTGTTTCTCTGAGCCATTTTTGTCTGTAAAAACATATTCAGAACTGTTATCTTCTTTGAACAGGTAATGAAATTATGTGAATATCAGCAATGTGAAATAAAGTCTACAAGGCAAAGGTTTTCTTTGCATTAATATTATCATTTTATGTAAAAACATACCAGACAGAATAAAATAAATATATGTTTAAGATGATTAGAAAATTCCCAATACTGTAGTAAGATGCATCAGAATGCTCAATTATGTTGGTAGGAACTAACTAATATACATATGAAGGTGTAATGATTAATACTTACTCGATAATTACTAATTATTTCTTCATATTTCTTCATGTTTCTGACATGCTTAAGAGTGAATGTTTTATATTCAATTTATTACATATTGCATTGATTATGCAAAAACACTTTTGCAAAATATGGCATATTTATTGTTTTCTCCCAGTACTGTAGATACAGTAACACAAATGTGGAACTCTTAATCCAACAATGATAAATTCCAAAACATGTACATTAAGAGTTATATAGCACAATAACATACACAGTTGGAAAAATCACATCATTGCCATCATCAAACAATCTTACAATAACCCTCACAGTTCAGAACTTCTGTGAAACTATCTTCCAGGATACTGTACAGGCCCTGACTACTGGATATAAAACCTCTAGAGGGGCAGTCACCTGAACCCAAATGTGGAAGCAGACCAAATAATACTTTTCACTATTAAAACATTGACCTTTTCCCTTTAACGTCGCCCTTTAAAAAAGCTCCAGTGTCACCTCCGTCTCCCAGCCCCCCATTGAACCAG
This sequence comes from Conger conger, assembly GCF_963514075.1. NCBI lineage: Eukaryota > Metazoa > Chordata > Actinopteri > Anguilliformes > Congridae > Conger > Conger conger. The sequence goes on from NC_083765.1 coordinate 13,111,745, forward strand.
TCAGTACAGCACATCAAAAAAGTCTCACGAGATGTAATCCTCAGTCTCTGCCTTAATTCACCTTTCTTCTCTTAAACAGAAAAGCTCTGGATAAGAGCGTCTGCCAAATGCCAATAAAAAAGAGGCGTGTGATCCCACCAGATACAGGCTGGCTTTGTTTCACTCAGGCTGGTTCTCTACCTATGTGACTGTACCTGTGTGACTGTACCTGTGTGACTGTACCTGTGTGATTGTACCTGTGTGACTGTACCTGTGTGATTGTACCTGTGTGACTGTACCTGTGTGATTGTACCTGTGTGACTGTACCTGTGTGACTGTACCTGTGTGATTGTACCTGTGTGACTGTACCTGTGTGACTGTACCTGTGTGATTGTACCTGTGTGATTGTACCTGTGTGACTGTACCTGTGTGATTGTACCTGTGTGACTGTACCTGTGTGATTGTACCTGTGTGATTGTACCTGTGTGACTGTACCTGTGTGACTGTACCTATGTGACTGTACCTATGTGACTGTACCTATGTGACTGTACCTGTGTGATTGTACCTGTGTGACTGTACCTATGTGACTGTACCTGTGTGATTGTACCTGCAACATTGCACCATACAGTGGCACCATGGCCTCACTCCACAGCACCTGTTCATCACCCACTTCTCACCGTTACTGCTTCCTGACCTGGCATTTTACCATGTCATCAGTTGTGCAAGTAATGCTAAATTAATGCTAGATATAATACATAATAATATATAATAATAAATAATATCATAATAATATCATAATGATAAATGCCTTGTTTCTTTATGACATGCCATAACTTTACTGACTTATATTTACCTTGACTTGACGTTCATGGCTACGTATAACTGATACTTCAGGTGAATTGTACCTTATCTGGCATGTGCTCTGTATTTGTTCTCTGACCGGTTTGGTAATGTACTTACTGTTTGTCACTTTTCATGAAAGTGCCGGCCAAATAAATGTAATGTCATGTAATGCCCTGTTCGTCATAAATATTTTGATGACCATGCAATTACCAGTTCTAGTACTGTATGTTATATCTACAGAAAACAGGATATGGTTTAAATAAACAGATTGAAAATTAAAATTCTGGGCGCAGCTAAATAGTTTCAATAGCTGCTAAGAACCAGGAAATGAAGCAGACACTATTTAGGTCTAAAAAAAGGAAAACAATGCCCCCATTACAGGGAATCCCTCCTCTGATAGGGCCATAAATCTAGCTGGGAACAAGGAGGAGACAGAGGAGGTCTGGGAAATGACTCAGACCTGGAATCTTTCATGTTTTGAAACTTTTTGAATGAATCAAACCCTTCAGTTCTAGAACAGACTATCACCATAATCTGTGCTGAGAACACATTTTTTGTAGAGATAGTGTGGAATAAATTTGATACGCACAGTAATACTCGACAGCTATTGAAAATGAAAATGGCAACAGTGTGTTTTTGCATGGTTGAGGTGCTCAGAGGGGAGAGAGAAAGAGATTGAGACTGTGTGTGTGTGTGTAGGACAGAATGACAGAGTGTGTATGAGTAAAAGAGAAAGCAAAAGAGAGCGAGAGACTGTGTATGAGTGCAGATGCAGATACACTGTATGTGAATGTAAGTGCATAAGAGTGTTGATCAGCCACACTGATGTAAAGATTTCAGCAGAGCTCAAATTGTGTGCCAGGAGGTTACAGTTTATATTTTAACACCTGCTGCGTGGGGGGTGGGGGGCGAGTAGAGACGAGAAAAAAAATTAGGGAAAGCGGATGCGAAACTACAAAGGGAGGAAAGGAAACAAAAATCACACATCAAACTCAGTATAAGGGAGAGTGGATTTTATGAGGATCAGAATGAAAGAAAAACACATACCCCCCCCCCCCGACACACATACACACACAGGCACACACACATTTTCTACACACATAAAAGCTAAATGTACTGCTACCAAACACACACACACACACTTGCAAAAATCTAAAATTGAAATGAAAGCAGCTAAGCAGTGGAATGGGAGAGAGATGACAAAGGCCAAGGCAGCACTCCAGAGTGTTAATGCGGGGGGAACTCCAGTGATGTGATTTACACATGCATATTTTATCGGCGTGTGCGCCCAGCGATGGCTGTGGAGACTGCCTTTGCTCTCTTTGGCATTTCCCTCATTGTGCGCGCCAGTACAGTAGGCAATAATTAAATATCAGGTGCATAAGCTTGTCTTTAATTTGACATGTGTGCTCCAGGCAATAAACGCGGGTGCTACGTGGGGGTGGGGGATGGTGCTGGTAGTAGGGGGGGGTGAGTGTAATTGCTGAGGAATAAAATATCATATCAAGTGCAAGCGGATCATTGTATCAGGTACCAGGCGACAGCTCGTTTGATCATTATGCCTAGGCTAAAGAGGTTGGCTAATTAGTTTCCATTAAAACTCACCCTCTAATCAGGAGTCGCTCTTGCATAAAGAATGTCGCCAGCGCTTCAGCTGACTGAACAATAGTTAAAACCCACCCCCAGCCCCAGTGCTCCTCTGTACTAGTTATTTACAGGAGAGCAGACAGGGGGAGGACAGGGTTGGGGGGTCGGATTGTCCCTGTGTGTTTGATCAGTTAACTCTGTGACCCATGTCCACACAGGATATGGGATATTACTGCAAATTTAGGCCCAGTTCTGTCAGTGAAATGAATGGATATTTTGAGCTGCCAGTCAGAGCTTCTTTCATGGTATAGTTTTCCGGATACGGGAGCCTGTGGATGTTGGCTGCATTGCTGGGTGCCTCTACTATCGTGTGTAACCTGTTGAACCCCTGGCCCACTGAAACCCATGCTCTCTGAAGCTGTCAGGGTGAAGCCAAATGTGTCCTGCTGTGGTGGACTGCAGGTTGTTGCCAGGCAATGACAGGCAATAATTGAACCTGCACTTGTCAGAGCCAGCCTGCACTTGTGGCAAATGGCTTTACTGACAGGGCCACATGGGAGCCTATGTAAATATTTTAGTTTAAAAAAAAAAAACCCAACATATTAAAAATCATTATGTGGTTGTGAAGCAATACTCACTGTAATACTGTCGGCTCTTGAGTGTAATATCTCATTTTTCACTGCTAATATTTTTCGAAGCATATTTTGAATAAATCAATGGAAGTGCATAAACTATGCCAGAACTGCTGCGGTAAAAATATCCCTCTTATGAACTACAGGCTATAATATGCCTGAGTCTGAACACCTCAAAAGATCAATCTCCGATGTGTACATATGAGCTGCTACTGTAAATAAATACACAGAACAATATATGCATCCAGACTCTCTACTGCCTGCCTCCACTATGTCACCAAAGCCAATCTTATGATATTACTACCAGTGGCACTACAGTTATACAAATATACGGTATCTATGCACATGATGCAGGCCAGCCCCAAAGATAACCTCCATCTTAAGAATTCATCATTACTTTAATTGATCTCACTCAATCCTACCACCTCATTCAGTTCTAAAAAATCAGTTCATAATTCCTGGATTCAGAAACCATTATTCTTTTAAGCCTGTCTTTGTATGACTTATGCACCATCAAAGTACATACATATAATTATATTAATATAATTATTATTAATAATTAAACGATTAAATACATTTTTCTCGCCTGCAGAACAGACTCTTAAGGCTGGGTTGTATGGTATATTTACCCTGAGGAGGTTAGGAGCACAATTGTATAAACCCTTTAGTTGTTAAAGTCTGGCTCATTTCAGCCACCGGTACCTCTGTATAATTTCAGTGCAATGCATAAGAAAACGACTTGCTACCCCGCACCTGAGCTAGTTTCATTCAAGAATTTCATTTTTATTGTATTCAATCCATTTAACTGCCCCACACAAGCTGCTGTAGTTCCTGGGCAGAGGACTATGCAACCAATGTGGCTGGGGCAAGCAGGTGACCAGTAGCCAATCAAATAGAGGAATCACTCGGACACAGTGATACAGACTGAAGCCTTCCTCCCTGGGCCACACTGAGCTGAATTACGCATTGCCTTGCAGAAAAACCCAGCCACGGGCAGCAGGGACGCATGCACACCTACAGTAGGAGACAACAATTGGACACAGCCTCAGTATCAGTAAATCGAATTCAACGGCACTGGTTGAATTGAGCATCACTGCATGGACCTTCAAGGTGGTAAAAGGTGCCATCCAAAAGCAGTGTATTATTTAAACTTAAAACACTAAAAGGCTGCTGAGATATGCGAACGGTGGGACACCGCGGCGCCATGGGAACGTAAATCCCAGAGTTCCATACTGCATGTCACATAAAATGAGTCCAGATGAGATGGGACAAAGCGCACACTTCCTCTCAGCAGCACACGCCTGCTGTATCAGAGGGCCTGCGCTATGAATTCTTCATCGAGGAGCGGTCCCCAGAGAGAGAGAGCCATGCTGACAGACATGTGGACGTGCCTCTCACTGTGAGGAGAGAGAGATCCACACTAAACATCAGTTGACAGCCCTCTATAAATAATAACACTCATAGTGCTCTGTACCAGTGCCACCAAGCTCCACGAGGGCTTTCAACAGGTGGGGCCCTTACTGGTGCAATTCCACTTTGTCTGACAAAAGAGGCAGTCTTTCAGGGCTAGAGCCCTCCCCGCCCCACCACCCCCCAAGGCCCCCTCTGTCTGAAAGCTTTGCCGTGATCGTTCCTTTATGTGCCGAGGCAAGAATGCTCAATATTGGCGGGACCTGCGGATAACAGGCTCGTGGGGACAGGGGAAAGAGGCTGTTGTCGTCTGAGTGCGTCCGTGTGCGGGGCCCAGGAGAGCTCCAGGAGTGACACGGAGGTTGTGAGAGAGAGAGATCGGCAGCGCACAGATCCCCGCTGGGCCTGCTGAAAGCAGGGCTGATGTGGATCAAGGCGTGAGGTGTGTGAGAGAGCAGGCCTGGGAGCAGGGCGGGTCACTGCCTTCTTCAGCTGACAGTGGCCACTAGCTGCATAACTGGCTGACTCGTCTGTGTTCTCCGGAAATGCCAGTGGACAAAATATAAATATGTATGGTTCAAATTTTGATATTTTCAATGGAAGAGCCAACCAATGCTACCACACCCACTATAATAATTGGACATACCAAATCAAACAAAACAAAGGCAGGTTTTAAAATTATAGTGTTTTTACTTTTTTTTTGAGAAAAATGTCTCAACTGGAGAGAAAACTGTGTTTGTGGACTGCGACTGGACTGTAAGAGGTGATTATTCTGGAAGAGACTTCCATGTGTGGAGAAAGTTTGGGGCTGTTGACTCACACAATAAAACTTCACTGGACTTCACTGGTGGCCCATTAGTCAGAATAACAATTCCAGGCACACAACACGGATATTTAAATGCATAATGTGCTGCAGGGTTTTTATATTTCAACAAACTAAAGTGCGACAAAAGGTTTTCTTTCCCCAGAGGAAGATCCAATATTATTGGTGGCAGTTGCTGAAGTGACATAGTGAAGGAACTATCCTCACCAATTTGAACATCGAACTTAAAACCTGCCCTTTTCCACACACTTACACTTCAAGACGTGCGTGACGCAGTTTCTCAAACTCAAACTCATAGTTCTGAGAGAAAATGGTGTTTTGCTGATGCTCATGACAAAGGTGGAGGCACTTCCTTTTGAAATGATGGTAGTTTACAGTGGGAGCAGTTAGGGGCTGGGAGTCGTTATCCATCTGCCTGGGACCAATTTCTTGGTGGTTTTATTGTGTATTACACCACTGTGTTGAGCAGACTGGCTAAAGATTCCATCTTTCTGACAAATCAGGCGACACAAAACAGCCACGCAAACACGTTCTTTCATGTTCTGCCCACTTGAACCCGCGGTACTGTACAAATGAAGCCTGCCTGAAGAATGGTATTAATAATGAAACGTTGTGTGCGCTATTTTCTTAATCCCGTTTCCTCCTTATAAATAAATGATTGTTTGTTTCTCAGCGTCATCGTACAAAGGCTTCAGACACTATTCACACATTTTAATTATTTTGGGGGTGAAAAAAATGCACTCCATGAATGTCATGAGGCTGTTTTTCTTGTTTTCTCTCCATCTGCAGACTGGATGAGAGGGTGGGAAGAGAAAGCTCTCTCCAAGCCTGGGCTGGCATTAATGCGGGAGGTGCCCAATGACCTGTAAAGGATTAGCGGCTTGGATAAATTACCCCTTGCTGATAAAGCGGTCTAATTTGGGACTCAGGTTTTTGAGAGTATCTCCCAACGGCGAGGTGGATCCCGTAGAACATTGCTTTTCTGTGTGTAAACAACATTCTCAGAGACCACATCTGTCACACCGTAATTTGAGTCGGTTTCAGCTTGGAGGAATGGAGGGAGGTATCCCGGTAAAATCCACAGTGCATGCGCCCCACCTCTCTAACCACTGAACCATCAGGGGGCAGTCTTCTGTGACACTGTGATAGCTGTTACCAGTGGTCTTTCCAAAGATTGGTGGCTCTCCAAAGTGGTCTGTGAACCTTGGGAGCACTCCCCCTGGTGGCTCATGGGCAAATTTAAATCAGTAAATTGCATTAGTAATACAGTATGTATTGAGCTTAATATGCATTTCAGACACGTATATTTCATGTTGTTTAAATGAAAACGTGTGCATGCCATTCATCTGAACAGCCTGCGGAGAAAGAATTAGTTTGGAAGTATTAACACAGAGGATGGAGCTATGGAGTTATGCATGCTATGCAGGTCACGTACACACAATTAGATAGTCATACAGATTATCAACCTCATCTAAATGCGTGCTGAGCATATACAGTATTCCTGGACATGGTATCTCCGTGCTGCCATAATGAGAAAATGGAACATTCAGAGGGTGAGGGAGACAAACAGTATCTCTGTGCTGCCATGATCTAGACAAGTATAGTATGTTGAATATCAAACTTAATTAAAGGATTTTAGCTGTTGAAACATGCTACATTTTTTGTCATTTCCTTTTTAATTTCATTTATATTTTATATTTAGCTTGCCATCCTCCTCAACCCTTTAAAACATTTTTTTTAAACGGAACCATTAAAACAATATTGGTACCCTGTTGGGTGTTATATAGCAAAGTATTGCATTTTATTTCAGAGAACAAAATAAGAATAATAATAATAATAATAATAATAATAATAATAATAATAATTATTATTATTATTATTATTATAATAAATGAAATAAACCAATAATAATAATAATACATTTATACAATACATACTTGCATGCATACTGTACACAATGCATTTTCCTGAAAGAAACTATGTCTGAGTGTGTAGGCCTGTATTCAGGTAGACACGTGTGTACGGGGTATTGTCTGCAGCCAGTGCTTTCCCATTACCTTTGAAGGGCTTCAGTGGAGCTGCCTGGGATAATTAGAGTGCAATGACCTTCTCATTAGAGCCTGGAGACTGATCATCGTTCCCCCTTTCCTTTTAATGGATGCAAGCCACAGAGACAATCTTGGAATATCAAAGCAATTCTCTAAGATATTTATTAGAGTCAAAATTACAAAAACACATAGCAAAACCTTTGAATTACAAGCGCTAATGTATGCAGGGCCAAATGAATGGCTGGTCTTTTTCCCCCTCTCTCTTGTAGCTTAAATTTTTCATTACAAATTTCCAGGGCTTCAAAGTGGCATCCCACAGACAGACCCTTTCTTCTCTCCTGCGTGACAAAGAACTGTCAAAAACTGTCCCGTGTTTGTTACTGTATTCCTTCCCTCTCACCCCCGCCCCTTACATCTAAATGTCAAATAACTTGGTTTAAACGTGGCACAGCATTCCTCCTCTGGTGAGTCTTCTGGAAAAAAGGAAGAAAAAAGAAAAATATAGCAGAAGGCGTCTAAAAGGCCCCTAATTAATGTTGCTCATTGATTTTGTTTTAGTCTGATGTATTCTATGAAAAAAATATGAATCTAGAAGGCACTCTCATTAAAATCATTAGCAGCTTGATGTTAGCTGAAAACATCTCATTCTTTGGTGCACTCTAGCGCTTAAAAGCGCATTCGCAGGTTCCCATTTAGCAGCAGAAAGAGGAGCTGTGCTTACTGGGCAGGGTGGGGGCTGAGAAGACTCCGGCTCCATTGTACGGATGCCGGTAGGCTTTAACTTGGCTCAGCTGAATGGATGAGTGCCAATTCATCAGACCTTTGTGTTCCTACCTGCAGGCTGAGGACAATGTGGGTCCCGGCCCACCCCCCTGCGTGTTTTTGACAGTATTTTTCTACTAATTTACAAAATTGTCAGATGCCTAATTTCAGGCAGGCTCCCTGGAAGATGAATAGGACGGATGGCTAAGGGTTTCTCATATTTTCCTGTATGAGGGTGCGAGTGCGGGATGTGTCAATGAGATTTGGTTTGATTTCTCACAGAAACCGATGTTTTCATGATTTGTTCTGTCACTGCCGCTGCTCGTGTGTCCCTCAACCTTACGATACTTCTCACCTTTGGAGTACAGTATCACTCCAGTGTCTATCGCCATTACAATAGCTGTCGCAACTGCAGTCCTACAGTACTGCACCTCCAGTGTCTATCACTGTTACCATATCCATCACCTCTACAATGCAACAGCTCAGTGGCAGCTGGTGGTGATACTGGATGGGGGGCTAAAAACGTTAAAGTGTAATACCTATCAATAGCTCACGCTCCAGCATTGCCATTTGAATATACAGTGGTGTGAAAAAGTGTTTGCCCCCTTCCTGATTTCTTATTTTTTTGCATGTTTGTCACACTTAAATGTTTCAGATCATCAAACTAATTTAAATATTAGTCAAAGACAACACAAGTAAACACAAAATGCAGTTTTTAAATGAAGGTTTTTATTATTAAGGGAGAAAAGAAATCCAAACCTACATGGCCCTGTGTGAAAAAGTGATTGCCCCCCCCTGTTAAAACATAACTTAACTGTGGTTTATCAAACCTGAGTTCAATTTCTCTAGCCACACCCAGGCCTGATTACGGCCATACCTGTTCTCAATCAAGAAATCACTTAAATAGGACCTGCCTGACAAAGTGAAGTAGACCAAATGATCCTCAAAAGCTAGACATCATGCCGAGATTTAAAGAAATTCAGGAACAAATGAGAAAGAAAGTAATTGAGATCTATCAGTCTGGAAAAGGTTATAAAGCCATTTCTAAAGCTTTGGGACTCCAGCGAACCACAGTGAGAGCCATTATCCACAAATGGCGAAAACATGGAACAGTGGTGAACCTTCCCAGGAGTGGCCGGCCGACCAAAATTACCCCAAGAGCGCAGCAACGACTCATCCAAGAGATCACAAAAGACCCCACAACAACATCCAAAGAACTGCAGGCCTCACTTGCCTCAGTTAAGGTCAGTGTTCATGACTCCACCATAAGAAAGAGACTGGGCAAAAATGGCCTGCATGGCAGAGTTCCAAGACGAAAACCACTGCTGAGCAAAAAGAACATTAAGGCTCGTCTCAATTTTGCCAGAAAACATCTTGATGATCCCCAAGACTTTTGGGAAAATACTCTGTGGTCTGGCGAGACAAAAGTTGAACTTTTTGGAAGGTGTGTGCCCCATTACATCTGGCGTAAAAGTAACACCACATTTCAGAAAAAGAACATCATACCAACAGTAAAATATGGTGGTGGTAGTGTGATGGTCTGGGGCTGTCTGTTTTGCTGCTTCAGGACCTGGAAGACTTGCTGTGATAAATGGAACCATGAATTCTGCTTTCTACCAAAAAATCCTGAAGGAGAATGTCCGGCCATCTGCTTGTGACCTCAAGCTGAAACGAACTTGGGTTCTGCAGCAGGACAATGATCCAAAACACACCAGTAAGTCCACTTCTGAATGGCTGAAGAAAAACAAAATGAAGACTTTGGAGTGGCCTAGTCAATGTCATGACCTGAATCCCATTGAGATGCTGTGGCATGGCCTTAAAAAGGCGGTTCATGCTCGAAAACCCTCCAATGTGGCTGAATTACATCAATTCTGCAAAGATGAGTGGGCCAAAAATCCTCCACAGCGCTGTAAGAGACTCATTGCAAGTTATCGCAAATGCTTGATTGCAGTTGTTGCTGCTAAGGGTGGCCCAACCAGTTATTAGGTTTAGGGGGCAATCACTTTTTCTCCCTTAATAATAAAAACCTTCATTTAAAAACTGCATTTTGTGTTTACTTGTGTTGTCTTTGACTAATATTTAAATTTGTTTGATGTTCTGAAACATTAAAGTGTGACAAACGTGCAAAAAAATAAGAAATCTGGAAGGGGGCAAACACTTTTTCACACCACTCTATGTCATTTGATGAATAGTTATACCATGAGATCATACATTTTTCAGGATAACCTTGGCAGTGTTAGAGTCATGTGCTACCAGTTGAGCTTTAGGACTACAATATAGGCCCCTACTCTGTTAGAGCAACTATGAAACCAAGCCATGCTATAGTAGGTGCACAGAAAGAGAAATCTCAATTATTGAACCGTCAGTAATGTAGCCTACCTAAGCACAATTACACACTGGCTAATGCATGCCACATCTGGCATCTCAGTTTGCACAGCCAAAAATGTTGCCATGCAGCTCATTTTGTCTCTGAAGTCTAACTTAGTGACAAGTGTAACAAGTGTGTTAAACAAGTGATCAGCTAACTGGAAAAATAAAAAAAAGAGAACTGGTCATCCAAGTATAGAAATATGCCCCTGTGTAATGATGGGTTCATCCCACCCATCGCAAAGCTAATAAGCTAAGCTCCACAAAATTTAATACAATCCACAATTTGTGACAGTGAGTGGGTTTCTCTATTTTTAAATTAATTAAATGTTTCATTGTACAGAGAGTTGTCAACACAGTAAACAACTTGTCAAGTCATGTAGCAGAAGCAGAGAGACCTGAGCCCTGTTCAACAAAGCAGGATTACGGAGTTATCCAGATAACTGCACAAAGTAAAACCCGGAACAGCTTTTCACACCATGTTCCCGATTTGGGCAGGATATAGGATTTACTCAGTGCAGTTATCCAGCTAACTCAGTAATCCTCCTTTGTGGAACAAGGCCCAGGTGGTGTTCGAGGCCTGGTGGAACAGAGTGCTGGATTCACTCCAACCAGCAGACGAAGCTAGATGGATGGACCTAATGGTTTTCCTGGTTATTAAATGTTTGTGTAGAATGTGTTTACAATCCAAGTACATTGTACCCTTAAGTTCACAGTTGATGTTGATGACTCATCATCATGGTGCACATATTTAGAAGTTAGTAAAGATGAAAACAAGGCTATAAACAGTGTTACGATGGGGATGAGGGTCAGAGCAGCCACATGCCTGCCCTTGCATGGTGGCACCAACACCATACACCACACATAATTACATCAGTAGAGCAGCCAGTGCCTGTTTACAGGACCAATTAACGCACAACTTTCTCTTACCTGTTTGACAGCCAATTAAGGAATTAACCTTCCATTTACAAATTGGCATTAAGCCTCCGACGGTAATGGGATGCATGCGTGAAGCCCGGTCGCACTTTAATTGCAAATATACAAAACAATCTGAATAATATGAAAATTGCTTTTCCTTGGTCACAGATGTTGATCAGGAATGACACAAGGTTAAAAAGGGAGGAATTACTAATTTAGCATAATCAAAGCATAACCAGCAGTATACTTCAATTTCTTTTTTAATCTATTCATTTATCTATTTATTTAGCTTGTTTTGTATTTTTCCTGAAGATCCCGAGGAACTTTGCAGTAGATGTGTAACGCTCCCGGAAAATTCCGCTCTTTTCTCCCCTCTTGTCCCATCCAATAAAAAGGTAAAGCTACTGGATGATCAGATGACAAACCTGAGATAAAACAAATGGCATGGAGCTAAAAATCTAATTTGCAGAGCTCTCCAGTCATTAAATTCCCTAACAGCCACAAGCCCTCTGCCTCCTGCACCTGCATGACTCACTTCTATATGAAGTGCTGTATAAATTAATCACACACGGTCTTATGCACTTTGATGCAATTTGTAATGCACATTAGCGAGTGGTGACAGCTGTAACGAAAAGGCAGAATGATCACTTACAATTTAAATAAAAATCAGAGCAGAATAACAAAAGTCATTTGCATGACATTTTTTAACAATTTTATTTTCATCTTTGTCGTTACTTTGATTCCCGCTGTGTTATCAAAGGCAGTATGAAGAGACTAAATTATCTGTGAATCCGAGCAATGCACCCGCTCTGTCTTTCCTCGCTATTATAGTAATGCATGAGTGCTGATTTTACATTGACAGAAGGTATGTTGCCACGTTGGCGCACAAAGGCGCCTTTTCATTTCACTTTATTTCAATCTGAATAACTGATCAAATTTATTCTTTGGGGGCTTTTGTCTTGTTCACAAAGCGGTTCTCACAAGGTTACTCCGTTATATGTCAATGTCACGTGCCCTCATTTTGAACAAAAATATCCCTCCCATGTTGCAGAACATGCAGCAGGCACTGCGATAGCACAGGGGAGACAGGGCTATAACCGAGAACTTGCGAAATGAATTACTGAAACAAAAAGAAACATTTAGCTGGTCTTCACCTCTGTTAATTAAATTTGGGACAGGAAAGCGAGTTACTGTTGTAACTGATTTAATTAGTTATCATACCCTGTTATGACATTTCTCTACAGTCAGAAATACAGGGGTGAGGAGGTCCCTTGTGAGCCATCTATTGAAGTTGGCTGATGAATAAACAATTACAGAGAGAGAGAGAGGACTCGGAGGATAAGTGCAGTGGATTGATGGGGCAGAATGCACCACGTATACGAAAGAAACACACGCTCACCCTGACACACGCAGACACACACAAAACAAAGAGGGTAAAGACGGATAGAACATGGCAGGAATTGCAGACTGAGGGTGGGGAATGGGGGGGGGGGGGGGGGTTAGTGGCCTCCCAGACTCCAGAACAAGCCCATATTTCTCTCCCCCAATAAAGAGGTTTAACAGGATCTGGAAGATTTAATTAAGATGTCAGCTGGAGTGGGTCAGTGGCGGTGCAGGATCTGCTGTGGAAGACATACAGGAGCAGCGCGGAGATTCCCGCTGGTTGAGGGAGGCCCCGGAGTGTTGGCCTGGAATGCCTCCCGACCCTGATTTACTGGGAGAGCACTGCTGTAAAGCACTGGCACTTTAACCACGATCGCAACTCTGAGTCACATGAGCCCCCATTGTGAAAGGGGCCGGCCGGGGATTCCTCGTCCAACAAAAGACAAGCTATCCAATCAGGAGACCGCAAATAACGTCAGTGAAACTGATGCCGAAAGTTTGTGTAACCTTTTACCTCTACCTTTTTACTTTCTGTCGAGATTCATGTGCGTGTTCCAGTGGAAGATTCATATTATGCAAGAGTGAGTCCTCCGGTCAAGCAGTTCCCAAATCACCGCAGAGCGGATAGGCAGGCCGGCAGGGGGTATGGAACTTGGAGAACCCACTGGAACAGGATGCCCTCCTGTCCGAGGACAGCGCCTTAAAGTGCCCTGACCGTCACCGCTGGAGAGGGGAGCTCATGGCGACTGAAGCAGTATTCATCCTAAAAGGGGTATTAAAAAGCAATGCTCCAGCACGCCACGCGAGGGCTAACATCATCTGTCAGGCCTGTCCCAGCAGTTGGGTGTTCCGCTTCAGGAGAAGCGATATGGGTAATAACGCATGAGTACCAGGGTCCTTCTGTCCCTCCACATCTTCTGACTCGCCCAAACCAAGCTTCAGGGTTTTCATTGTGAGTCCATTACATCTCTCCAGCGCAGGAATTATGAATGACGAGCGCTCCCCTGACATAGCGCAGTCTTACCTCACCGGAGCCAGAAGAAGGGGAGCAGGGTGGTGTTTTATCGAGTGTCCCTTCTGATTATGACATATTGTATCTATTATTCAGCTTAAGAGCATAATTAGAGTCTTTCACAGAATGGCTTTTGGAGGAAATAAAACTTCTTTATCCGGCTCTGGGGGTGGAGTTGGGCTCACCGCGTGGGAGCTGTGCACCTGTGTGCCCCTGCTTACACGGTCACAGGCATGCTGGGTAGTCGGGGCAGCAGCTCCAGGAGAAGGGAAGTTTCTAGGTCAAAGGCACTCTGCATCTTCCTTAATGCCTTTCCATCAGAGTCCAACCACGAGAAACCCCTCTGCCTTTGTTAAAAATTAATCTGCTGTCAATAATTAAATGCTCATTATTTGAACTCAAAGCGGACTGTGATTCCAAAATTAATGCGATACTAATGCACGAGGCGAAATAGAAGCTTAATAACCAGCCTTGTAATGGAAAGCCCAGGAAAAATCCATCCTTTGTTCAACAAAAAAAGAGCTTTGTTTCACATTAAACATTTACAGTACAGTGGTTGTTCCAACATTTGAAAGTACATCTCAGGTTTTGTGTTTTTTTTTCTTTTTTTTCAGAACAAGAATAATAAAAAAAACTGCAATAAAGAGAACAATGCCTCAGGTTCTTTCATGACTGTAACAAAAGGCCTATACATATAATAGATTTTTTGGAGGACACATTGCTAACGGGTGCTCAGTGAAGGGAGAGGGAAATACTAAGGCGGTACATTGCTGAAAGCTTACAGAGTGAGCAGGGTGATTACTTGGACAAGGCTAAAATCTATGAAAATCAGAGAAAGGCACAACAAGAATCAACATCAAAATAAAGAAGAGAGGACAATGAGAAATGGAGAGTGGCTCTCGGGGTTCCGAGGAGAAGGAGAGAAAAAGAAGAGGGGAGATTAATGAAGGTCGTGGAGGAAAAAATATTTGAGTGGAATCCATCAGCTTTGAGACAGCAGGAACATTCTGGATGAAATCACAGCGATATCTGTGTAGACAGAGAACAATGAAAGGGGAAAAAGAGAAAAACTGCATGCGCGTTATTAAAATGACAGACATATAGCAAGGCTAATAACAAATAAGAAGTGAGAACTACTGATGTTCAGGTAAAAACCTGTGGCTGGGTTATTTTCTTGCAATTTTAGCTGCTTGAACACCCAATACATAGTTCCTCCAAAATGGCAGGTCCTCCACAAAACGTATATAAACTCATCAGTTCACCCCTGAAGAGCAGGGTACCGGATAAATTACTACGCACTGCTTTTATATCCTAAGGGAGGTTTTTTTGTTCTTAATATAAAGGGAAAACATTCTGTGAGGTGTATCCAGTGCTGCATATCAGGATTTCTCTTGCAAAAGAGGAGAAGTACACTGGTACACTTGGCTGTTATTCTGCTGGAGTAATTAGTCCTGTGTAAGTGTTTCGCAGCAAAGACATCTTCCTTTAAAGATTTCCATGCCTGAAAAGTACCTCAAATGTACAGTAGCACAGAATCAGCCTGCAGCAGACACTGAGGTGGGTCAGCGGGGAGTTTGGATGGCTGGGTCAACAGAGGACGTGACACAAACTAGGAAATGTCAGCACTCATCTTCCCGCCTATAATAAATGATCTTTGGTGCCCGCTATTGTGCTGTACTGCTCCACACTGTGGAGACAGATCTTTTATCCTGATAACCATTCTGTTGAAGTCAAAGTCTTTACCTGTTCCCTCTGTACAGTCACATTTCCCCAGAAGCTCTCTCTCTCTCTCTCTCTCTCTCTCTCGCTACAGTTATGAGAGTATAATTGGTTAGATACTGATACACAATGGCTCAAAATTTTAACACATTACTGTAAGTCACAGTGACATACTTTCTTCTCAGAAGTGTTCTTGTGTTTATTCTGTTTTCGTGCCACAAGCCTTATTTTCCCTGCCCTGCAATGTGCGGAATGAAACCAGGCCTCCCTGGGTGATACTAGGGCCAATTACACTTTTCTCTACAGGACTCCTAGCTGCATGTAGCATTAGCTCAGAAGGCCTGTGAATTTAATTCCATAACTAGAAACCTGAGAGTTGTTTTAGCAAAACAACATTAAGACAAAATATCTCACGCAGCACACACCCCATTTTATTTTCTAAGCGGTAACTTCTTTCCCCAATTAAAATTCAACATTCTGCATTGATTTGTATTCAACAATGGCATTCACAGTGTGGTCACAATAAGCTGCAATGTTTTTTTATATGTCACTGCACGCTGGTGCAGGGAGAATACCTGCTGAGGTCAGCTCAGGTTGGAGCAGCAGAGCAGCTGCCTGACTTTAGGGCCCTCCAGATAGGACTCTTCACATGTGGAAAAAAGCAGCAGATATAATGGCTTTAAGTGGGGGCTATCCAGTTGCATACAGCACAGACACAAGGGAGAAGAGCCAGAGCCACTCTATTTCAAACTGAAAAACTTCTACTGCCACATAACCTTTTACATACTCAACTGCCCTCCTGAGAAAGGCTGGCTTTCTCTGTGGAACAAAACATGTTCACAAGCCAGTCATTCCTCCTCCCTGCTCCATACCCCACCCAACCCCACCATATAGATGCAGCAAGGAATGCGATGTGTACCATGGCGCTTTTCTCCTGCATAGGTGTCCTGCTGGCCCACGATGTCTCTTCAGCACTAAGTGAGGAGAGACAGGAATGTCACTGAGGATTTGCACCGGCTTGATTGACAAAATGGAGTCCGCTGCCACTGCGATGGCTGCTGCTGTTGATTTAATGGTAATTATTATTTCATGTGTGATACTTAAAATCATATGCAAAATTAAGATCCCTGGCAAAAAAAAGGCATTTTATGTGGTATTTAAAGAATGATATGCATAATATATCGTAAGTTAATATTTATGACCAAAGACCAAATTCTTATCCTTGCATTCGCTGCAATAATTCAGCGCAGAGCCTTGTACTGTAACTCTCAGGATCTCCAGAAAAAGAGCGGAGAGGAGAAAGCAGAACCAAACCGGATTCTTTCAAGAGGATAAGAATAGCAGTGACAGT
The DNA here is from genome assembly GCF_963514075.1 of Conger conger. Classification (NCBI taxonomy): domain Eukaryota; kingdom Metazoa; phylum Chordata; class Actinopteri; order Anguilliformes; family Congridae; genus Conger; species Conger conger. The sequence goes on from NC_083765.1 coordinate 13,128,579, forward strand.
TGCGAAAAGAGAAAAATTGTATAAAATATAATCTTTTTACGTTACGAATTGTGAATTTGTCAAAAGAAAGAATAGAAAGGTATTCATATGGTAATATAGTTGAAAACAAACAGAATATCAATTTCAAACAAATAGCACAAAGGGCTCTGAAAAGCAGCATATTACCTCATTATGAGAGTAAGAATATAAGCATAGTGTAAAACATTTTTCCGAAGCCCGGAGTGCACACTCTTTTAGGCTTTTTGTCCTGGGAATGAAGTGCCTCAAACCAGGAGATGATAGGGATGAATGCCATACAGTATTCCCAGTTCCCACACACACACTTCTCATATCTCTGATTTCATTAAGACAGTGTTTTCATGTGCCTTGACAAAGGTCCTTTGACCAAAATGTTGACTTAATAAAAGCCGAGATCTGTGCAGGAATATGGTATTTATAGCTTTGCTGTGCCTATGAGCAAACACAAACGTTCCCATGAAAATGGGCTTGGTAAAATTACTTTTTTCAATAGCAGATATTTTGAAAGACTACATAAAAACTGAATATGTACTTGTCTATGTGTTTTATTGTTTGGTATGTTATAGAGTGGATATGCAACAGAATGTAAGATACCTTACTTATGCCTGTATTTTCTGTATTCAAGAAAAATCCAATAACCAAAAAAAAGAAAGAAAGACTTCATAAAAACCAAAAGCACTGGACACATATGAAAATTCATCAGGAACAATGAAACATTCTGGCTTGAAGATTATTCTCCTACGGCTCTAGCCTATTTAATATAATTAGCACTAATTACTGTGACACTATATCATAGACAGGGCCTACATATCAGTAGTAACCCCACCCTCCCAGTAGAGTAGTATCTTTGTCGTGACCAGCTTCCATGGGAAACAGACACAGAATTCCACACATCCCTGTTCCGGGACACATTCTGACATAACGTGCTGAAATTCTGAATGCACAGCGGCTGTCTGTGACATTAAATGAAGGTGTGCTGTCTAAATCTGCAATGCGCTGTGAAGGGAGGCTTCCAGCCAGCCGGGCAACTGACACCCAGCCCCGCGGACATTATCAAAGAACAAGGCCCGCAGCCCTGAGAGAGATAGAGTCCATGACCTGTCAGGACCCATTAAACATGTAATTCCTGATGGAGGGTAACTGAACACAGACACACACACACACACACACACACAAGTACACTCACACACACACGCACACAGGTACATGCACACACATATACACGCATACAACCTCAAACATACACACAAGTACACACACACACTCACACACACATACACAAACACACACAAATATGCACACACCCACACCTACACACACGCACACACACACACACTCACGCACACACACCCAGCCTCCGCACCCGTGTTATTAAAAAGAAGAACGTGGCTGTGGAAAATAAGTAAATATATAAATAAATAAAATACTGATTAAATTTTAAGCAGCCGGCGGGCCGATAGTTTGCCTGAGGCGTATTTGTCAGTTTCAAAGGGTGTTTTTATTAATTTTGTATTTTGCATTTTGTTAGTGGAAAGCGCCTGCCCCTTTGGGAGAGCGGTGAGCTGCAGCCAGCAGAGCCCTGTAGCGGGGAGAATGTCAAACAGATCCGCAACAACCAGGGGCCCAAAATTAGCCTTGGATTAGCGGATAGCCGGCCCCAGATTGCACAAACATTGTCCCTCTCTGCCACAGCTGCCCACCATCATTACTGAGTCCCGGCCCCAGCTCTCACTTACAACAGGCAGCTCCTTCAACAAAGAGGGTCTGTAATGTGTTTACTTATTCAACTGCAGAGAGTCACAGAGACGTCGCATTTACTGTACTACTGCTTGTCATTATCCCATGACACGCTCAGCGGGCCATGACAACGCTGAGTGTACCTGTGTGGTTATGCTGCTGACTGCCATCAGGAAAGGCATTCTCTTACAGGTCCTGATGAATTCAGCAGATTTGATTATTTAAAAAGAGAAAAAAAGAATTAAATGGCAAGTCAGAACAAAAGAAACTTGGGCAGAGAATGTTTACAAGTAGCTTGATCTCCAAAGTCTTGCTCCTCAAAGTAGGGGCTGCTTGGGGGTTGGTATATCCAGCTCTTGTGGGTCTGACAGGGTGATGCAGGACAGGCTGTGGCATCACTGAAGGAGGGAGGCTTTCGGTTGGCAGGGAATTCCCCATCTCACCGTGCTTCAGTGACAGTGTAGAAGAAGTGGGGGCAGTGGACAGGACGGTGAGGCAGAAATGGCTCAGTTAGGATTGGCCATTCCAAGTAAGAATAAATAAATTCAAACAGTGGGCGAAGAGATTTTAAAAAAGGTATCACAGAAGACAAACTACTCAATTAATATAAACCATAACAGACAAGCTGCAATGGCCCTCAGCACCTCCTATGCTTCCACTTTCAACGGGATCTCTGCAGCAAACTGTCAGTGGTTAAAAGTCCTGGAGCAAAAACTTATCTTGCCCACAGTCATTAATGCATTATTTATTTGGTTCAGTTGAGGATGAAACTGAAACCAAGCAGCCCCTTTACACAGGTCTAATGAATGAACATAGCCATAAAGACATCACTGGAGTTTTATGTCAAAGGAGACCATCGTCATTTTCACGGTCTTCTGTAGTAAATTTTAGAAAACTCCGATAATCATGATTATGAAGCGTTACAGGGCTGTCAGATGGAAAAATCATATATACTGTACGGACTAAACCAGCTGAATCTCAGCATTACTTTGTCTAATCAAATGTGCATTTAAAAGTAAAATAAAAAATGAAAGTATAGATCCATTAAAAATAAATGTTTTTAATATTCTTACAAGATCATTTCAAGTCATTAGTACAGCTTTGAAAGGATAATTTTAATACAGGATGCAAGGTTTCATAAAACAAACTAAACAAAATGAGCACAACAGTATGTTTAATTGATGTTGCTGTAATAAGCACAAAATAAGCACTGAAGAACAGAAAACACAGATTAAATTCTGTTGGGGGGTATTCCTTAGTCAGCACTGAAACAATGCTGCGTGTATTCCCCAAATAACATATGGAAAGTGTCAGCTAAAATCTATTTTTCATGTGAATGATTTTGTGATGCAGATAGTACCAAGGAGTTAATGGGGGAAACAAACCCCTTCTGCGATACAGTGAATTTCAAAAATTCCAGTCAGGCATCTTCAAACAGCATTGAGCAACATGGCAAAAAGTATACCCTCAGGCTATAATTTGCAGAAGCTTTACCTGCAGCTGGCTGGGACTGGATTAAAGTCGGCAGACAAAAGCAAACGATCCCCACCTGTGGCTGCGTTGTGGGGGAAGCCAGCCCCCAGGACCGAGGCTGTCCCCTCTCATTAGAAGTGATGTCCCCTGGAAATGTTATGTCACTCAGAAGCAGGGTTTGTTTTTTTTAAATGGGTGAACAGGCCAATCTGCCTTACTGCCATTGACCTGCAGGGGGTACAGTGAGCTCTATCCTAAACAGCAGCAGCGGTGTGGCAGTGGAGGAGGCATCATGGTGGTAGCATCCTCTCACAGGGGGGGGTCAAAATATTTAAACAACGGCAAAACAACTGTTTATGGAGGGTTCAGGCATCCACGATCGGCGTTCTACAGGTTTCTCTTCTTCTCGTTACCGGCTCAAATGCGCATGGCCTAAGCAGTATTATTGTTAAATATGTGGTAATAGCATTTGTAATCCTTTTATGATAAAAAAGAAATACTGCAGGCACAAAACAAAATGTAACCTGTCGCATAATGAAAAGCTGGATATAATATCCGATTATCCGTGTGTAAAACAATTTAGAGAGAGCAGATTATACACCCAAATCTCATTACCATAACGACTCCTCGGCACGCTTCTCCCCATTACTGCCACCGCCATCCCATAATTAAAGGTGGAACAGGGCCCTGTGCTTTCAAACGGGGAATGTATGGACTACATTCTCTACACCTTCCAAATCAATTTTCAATATAAACACTCTTGCCATATTAACAGGGGTTTTATACGCCTGGAACAGCTCGAAGGGGAGACAGCTCGTAGCATTGCTGAGAAATGGTTAATTAGTGCTGGGGATTCAGCCCACTATGCATATATTCACAGACATAAGCCAGGCATCCTCATAATCAGACTCCCTTTACTTATTTATTTATTTATTCCCTCGTTCTTTGCCAACACGATGCTTATTGAAGTCAGGATTTGTCAGAGAGGGGAAGTGACACGTACTCTGGGTTTATTGGAATGCACAGGGAAGCATGCTTTGTTTATTATGCACAATTCTGAATAAATCTCGTCTAAAACAGCAGATTACATTTAAGTGATGTGTTCAAAGCAGCACACTTAAAAGAGTGGTGGGTGTCTCTTTCTCCTCCCCCCCTCACCCCCACCTCCACCCCCCCCCCCTCCCATCCCGCTTTAACTGAGCGTGTCCTATCGGTAACGGGGCAGGGAAACAGCGCAGATTAATGTAAGAACCGGGGAGTGATTTGTACAGATGGGGATTCAACGACGCTTATTAAACACAGACGTAATTACAGGACTGCTGAATGACTGGGGCGCATTATGCCGCGATACTCGTCAGTAATTAGCACCGCATACACCCTAATACATGCATCAGATAGGCTGAAGTCAGTCTCACAACAACCGTATGCCTGTAGGGCTTTTTCATCATTACCAATATTTGTTCCCTAACTTCAGTCTGATTTGTACTTATATAATGACTTGCTTGTGAGATGCGATGTCTCACACTTCTGAAGCGACGAGTTCCCTCTATGGGAACGAACCCTGCAGGATGAGAGCGAGGTCTAAAATAGTCTAATGGCAGACAAGTGGCAGTAGAGCAATCAATGAGGATCTTCAAAACAGCCAGCCGAACAATCTGGAGGACTCCCATATGAAGCGCCCGTGACATATGCCTTGTTTAAACAGTTATGGGGGTTTAATTAAACATAAGTGTGCGTGAGTCCCGAAGGGAGGCGGTGCGTAGGCTTGACCTGTTCAGAGTGATAAAGAGTTAACGCAGCGCTGTGTTCATAACGTCGCGGCAACTGTATGGCAGCCGTGCGCCGTGTGCTCAGCTGGGTTCTTTAGGGGTCTCACAGAGCTCTGGAGGTGTAACTACGCACCTTAACCTCGGCTGGAGCACAAGGTGTCCAAATGTTTTCCGCACACGGTCATGTACACAATTTCTACTGTATTTAGGATGAAATTATTTCGTGTTGTGATTTAAGGACTTGCTTTTGGGTGTATACAGGTACAGATACTCATAATAATTTGTTATTTACCTGATGCTTTTATCCAAAGGAACTTACAGTTGATTAGACAAAGCAGGGGACAATCCCCCTGGAGCAATGTGGGGTTAAGGATCTTACTCAAGAGCCCAAAGGCTGCACAGACCTTATCAGGGCTACACCGGGTCCCAGTCATTCGCCATAGCCACGAGGCTACATGCTGCCCAAATAATTAACTTTACACTATCCAGACATATTAACTATGCCTTGTTCATGTCTGTCTTTCCTTGCAATTCAGAGATACCAAATATTTTATATTGTAACTGTTTTGTTGCCATTTATCATTTAAGCCGTGGCCATGTGTTCAACCAGTGCGTGTCTGCAAGGCTTATTATTTTTATAATGTCGTCAGAAAAATGATTTTACATTTTCAGTAGGAGCCCCAGGTTGGACAGAGAGGCTAGAAGGCCTGGATTGGCCCCCGGGGACTAGGGGTAGTGGTAGTGTCATAATATACAATAAAGACAATCATATTTGTAATATTATTCATATTGTAATAATAATATACAATTGGAATAATTGTCTTCTATCGCGCACATTTATCTTTATCAAAAGCATATTCACTGCCTATTTTAGAACAGTACCACAAGGGTGAAACATTTTTAAATGATAACAGTAGTTGGCCCATACAGAATATCAAGCAGTAATTGTACCGTACATAATATAAATAACAGTTCAGAGAAGGAGACTGTGAAAAAAACTGACTAAAATCCCTGCATCTGCTCGCTGCACTTGAACTGGTGGCACTGTGGATTTTGCATACGCGATGACACAGTTCCTGAGAGCACACAGGTGTGGGGTGAGAAGGATGGATGTTGGCAATGACCAGGGTTAATCAGACAGAGAGCGGAGAGTAAACAGCCATTTGGTCCATTCTTTTGGGAAGTTGACCCCAGAAATCTAACACAAAGATGCCCCGGCTCTGTTTAGGGTTCCCCGGGATGGGGGGGGGGGGGGGGATTTTAATATAACAGGTCCATCTGCAAACCCCCCCCCCCCCCCCCCGCCTCTTTGCTGGCTTTGCAGAGTGTTGCTCTCCAGTTTTGATCATTTGCTCTGAGAGTCATGGGCTGACACAGAGTGCAGCTGCCTGCTCTCCACGTAATCCTTTATGGAGCACTACGCAGCGCTACAGCCGCCGTGGCCCTGATGAATCACACGCGTCCCCAGACTGATGCTGTTCATTACGGGCAGGAAACGGCTCGTGTCAACCCCCCCCCCTCAGCCCCCACCCTCCCCTCCACTCACAGAAAAGAATAACTTGCTCTTCATCATTTGGATAACCGTTCCTCACCAGATAGAATCAGGCGATTCATTATTTGCCAAAAAATCTTTGCCCCTTCAGATGCATGTGGTGGTGCTGTGTGTTACTCTATAGCAGCTCTATCAGGCTGGCAGAAATGGATTCATTAACGACCGGCTGCGATCCAAATCTGAGTCATTGGAGGCAATTAAGATCATGCTCTGCAAACTATTATAAATTAATTAAGAGGGTATTCATCAATTATTAATGAGAAATTAATTGTAATCATGCCTTTTTACACAATGTGAATTCTTCAGAGAGACATAGATGCTGCTGTATAAGTATAGTTTATCCATTTAAATATATCCATAACCAATACAATTTAGCAATTCTCCAAACTGTATTCAGAAAAATCATGTAGATGAGTAAAACGGAAAAGAGAAAATGCATAAAGGACAATATTATTTTGATATAAATAATACATGGAAACACATTCTTTTTTATTTTTCTGGGCTTTAAAAATATTGATGAACACCTCACACAGTCCGTATGCATTTCATTGGTCTGATCGTAAAAAGCACAAAGGATTTTTTATTTTATTCGTTCCAATCAAACCAAAATCCACACTGTATGAGTCAGGCTGTAATGACAGACGGTGTCAGTTATCTGTAAATTTAATACATAAATAGATGACAGGTTGTTATTATGTAAAAAAATAACTAGTTCAAACACACACGCACATACACACACACACACACACACACACACACTCTCTCTCACACACACATACGCACATACACATACACGCTCTCTCTCTCTCTCTCTCTCTCACACACACACACACACACAGGCACACGCTCACACACACAGACACAGGCACGCGTTCACACACACACACACACACACACACACACACGCACACACACACGCACACTCTACACTGCAGATATAGCCATTTGAGTGGCACAGCTTTTCCAGGGGAAAGAAACATTAACACCAGGCAGTTCCTGCTCTCACTGGGCAGTTCCTCTCCCAGAGCTAATCACCATTAAAACACACTCTGCACACTTTCATTGGCACAAACATAGCATAGCACACACCAGTGCTGGGCGTGTCAGGCTGATCGGGCTCATAGCACTGCAAGGTCATGACATTGAAACTAGAGGTTGGTCCAGTCCAGGGAAAAGGATGCCATTTTCACAATGCTTGAGACACTGGCAATATAATCTGACTTAATAAAAGAAATTGTAAGATTTATAATGTCATCGTCTCCTCTAAACCTCATTTGGTAAAGCTCAATCCACAGTGTGTTTTTTTAAAAATAAACATCTTTCTTTTAATTCATATCCCCAAGGGGACAATGTGCGTAATGTTTTAAAATGACCAATTTATCCGCCTGGGTATTCACGGGAGCAATTCTGGAGAAGTACCATGCTCTGGGGTGAAACTAACACACTCAAGCCATCAGCACACAAATCTAGTTCCTTAAAAAAAAAAAAAACTCGTTTCCAGAGAACAACACTGACAAGTATCTCGCTAAAAAAGAAACCGTTTTTGAAAAAAAAACAGAAACATTTGTCTTAGAGAAGAGTTGAATTACTAATATTGTGGAAAAGTCTGTTATCTGCACTTGGAGGACGTGTTGTTTAGAAGGGACTACGTGGAGAAAGGGCTTGAACAAAATGACTTCTATCCACACTCCAATCACGGTGTGGCCTCCTATTTCTAAACTCCAAAGTGGAAATCTGCTGCTCCAGTCGAGTAGCTGTCCCCGGCGAATCTGGCTCGTCGACAGCAAGGCACATTTCATGTGTCTCGTTTCTTTAGAGGATATCTCTGTCGCAGGGGCAACCATTCAACTAAATAGAAACAACAACATCCTGGGGGACAGCTATTCGGATAACAGACACTCAACTCATCAGTTTCACCTCTGAGCATAGCCCTGCTTCCATTTACAGTGGGAAAAGCAGACAAAAAACCTTTTTAACGGAAATGGAAAAGGACAGAGTTTGGTTGGCCACACCTATTGTTAGGCAATCATCCTCCAGAAATGACAGAGTACAGCAGTCACAATAAAATAATTGTTTAAAAATTAAATTAAGGTTTTTATTTAATCCATCTTCGTTGGGTGCAATAATAATGCAGCCGGCATGAGCATTACAGGTGATTCTGATTTTGCACATCCTGTAAAATATCTCCAATGCTGAAACTTCAACTACACCCATACACATTTCACTGACGTATCTCTCCTTCTCTAAACCTCAGCCGCAGAAACAAACCACTTTTTCAGACGCTAAATGTTTTATTTTGCCATTTATTTCCAAACCAATGCTTACTTAATTTTTTTTTCTTTGCTGTTGTAAATTGAAGGGATTCTTTACTAAATTCCATTAACGTTCCAGTGCTACTTGGGCACCTCCGCGCCATCAGCATCAATACTGCGGAGACGCTGTCGTGAGCAGTTCCGCTCCGCTGCCCCGGGGTGGAACATGACAGTCACATTAGTGTCTCCATGTAAATTGCTCGCCACATACATAGGCAACAAGCAAAATAAATAAAATAAAAAATTTAAAATTCATTGCCTTGTGACAGCGGAAATTACATCAACATTCATTGTATGCTGGTCCAAATACCCAAGTCTATTATAATACTACAGGGCACTTTGCTGGAGTCACCAGCCTCAGAGATGGACAGCAGGCAGTCTGACAGTAAAAGGCTACCGGCTATGACAGCAGGCATTACTTTGGGTGCCTTTAACAAAGCAGTGAAAAAATAGAGAAAATTAGGGGGCAGTGGTCCTACAGCATCAATTTCTGGTCTGAAGCAGGTTTTCTGTGAGAATAGAGTGATGCACGTTTTCACATCTCACAAGCTCAGAGACGGCAGGCCGAAGCAGAGCTCAGACCCAGCATACACGTGTACAAGAGAACGATCTCACAGAGAAAAGCTGAAAGACAATACGGTAAGGTACTCTGATGAGAGAGTAACTGACATGGAAACATATCAGTTCGGAAGAGGTCAGTGAAGATTTGTAACATTTAATGATTATACTTTAAGCTATGGAAATGTTATGTTTCATAAAATCTCTTATAGAACTTATCACGGCTTATAAAAACAGTACACGCAGTAATGTAAGAATTGAAAGCCAACAAATTGGATTTTCACAATCAGCTAATCCTAAAATCTCAGGTGGGGAGAGTGCAGTCTGGGCAAAGACTCAGTAGTTTCAGTAGAATTTGCTTGAGTGTGCCATCCCTGTCCCTCTTGACTAAAAGGGTTCTCATGGTTTCTGTTTATTTGTCAATTTCATGTCTGGGGGATTTTGGGTTCCTGCTATCACTACAAGCCAAGTTTAAATGATACACTGGGAGAAGTAGCCACCACAATCATTGTACCTCTTGTATAAGGACAAAAACCCAATTGTGCCAGCATCTGAACTAGCTCGCTCTATATCTATTTCCACCTTTATCTTTTTATCTCCACATTTTTTTTCTCCCCATTTGGAAATCATATTTTTACACCCTGGGCATCGCTGCAACTTCACTCCATCAATTCAAGAAGGTGTAGATGAGCACGCAAATCGCCCAAATCGCCTGTCGCCAGGAACCACTTCTTCTTCTTCTGCAGTCATCCAGCTGTGCTGTGGGCCAGGGATGAGGCCTGCTCAATGCAGCCAGTACAGGCAGACAAAGAGCAATCAAAACATTTTTGGGGACACGTGCCTTTCACCTGAAAATTGGTTGCTCTGTCTATAAAAAAAAAGAAAAAAAGAAAAGGCTGTACACATAACTATTTGATTGGTTTGTCATGCAAAGGAGGGATCGTGACTGATTGGTCAGTTTTTTTTTTCATGTGACGGCCTCTCTTTAATGAGCTTTTCGGCTTGCCGTAACTAGAATGCTCATGGTAAACAAGCGTAGTGCAGTTTGATGAAGCTGGTATCCCATCATAAACTTTATTAGGCAGATCAAACAAGTGTCTTTGATTGCATTTGCATACACAAATGAGCATGCAACATGCGGTCAAAATGAATGGCTTCAAATGCATCCTGCTAGAATAAATCACTGGTGCCGCATGTGAAAGGATCAAATATTGCTCAAATTGCCCTCATCTTAATGGCGAATTATGAAACAGGAAGACATAATTGCCAACTAGTGTTGAATCTGCAATGTTAATCGCTAAGAGTGCTAACAGCTTTAGTGCACTTTCATAATATATTTAAATGTGACAAACATGAGATTTAAAATATAAATATTGATTTTATGCAGTTACAATTCCAAGAAATGGATGGCACATAAGAGATGAACAGTACACGATAAAAAAAATGTTTTTCCTTGAACTGAAAGAAAAGTTCCAAGGTATATGAAAACAGCGTGATGTCATAGAGTCCTAAGTGCTGCAGAGCACACAGGGCTACAGAACCAAGAGACAGCGACAGAGGAAAGGGGCTGAGAAAGAGGCAGAACTCTTCAAACCCTGAGAAGAAAAACCCTGGAAGAAATCTGACCATGAATACCCCCCTCCTCCCCCCTCCTCCTCCTCCTCCTCCTCCTCCTCGAGATATTCATGTTCAGTCCTCTGGCCCTCTCCATTCATGATGTTCCCCATTCCACTGGTGACGCACCAAATCTCCTCCACCTCCTCTAACCCACAGAGCCTAGTGCAGGAAGGGAGGCGCCAAACATCCTGCCCAAAGCCATACCTAACATAGACCAAACACAAGGTCATCACATTTATTCATTTTAAAGTCATATCAATCAGCAATTGATCTTTATCTACTTTATATTATGATACTATACTGTATATTTACTGCTGAACTGTGAGGCTGTTGTTTTTTTCATTTTTATAATTATTCAGGAGATATTTTACTGTAGCTGTCACTTGCAATATAGGTCTATGCTATCTTAGCCAGCTAACTTTAATTAAGTTATTCATTTGATATAGCTCATATTATGTTTGTACAAAGTAATTAACATTAGTAAATTGGTGAACAATGAGAATAGGTTACAGCTATAGATCACTAACCTTCAGATATCTGTATTTTCAAAACACAGTGTTTTAGAATAATTGCCATAATTACACTAATGGGATGCAATTCATAAAAGTTTTTAATAATAAATGGTTTAAATCTCAATACACAAAATTTGACTTAGCCAAGTAGGCACTCAATTAAAAAGCAAGATTGTACCTTTAAAAGCATTGAATGAATCAAATGACAATCCAAGATGTACTGATGTACTGAAATTAAACAGAAAGGTGGGAAGATAAATAATGTCTTATTTATTTATACACATAGGTGCATAGACTGTGTCTGATCACACCCGAGGTCCATTGAAAAAGTAACGTAACAGATGTCTGCTTTTTTTTTCACCCTCTGGTTAATCTTTAAAGTTCCCCATTTTGGTGAGAAAAACACAGAAAAGGCAACATTGTACTTTGTATTTAGGTTAATGCCAGCCATGGATTGGTTTCGGCGATTGAAGCCAACACTCACAATATTAGAAATTCTTGCAGGTTTTGCAATCTCTGAACTAAAAACGACATTGAATGTCATAATCAGCGTATACGTGCTGTCATAATGCAGCACATACTGTATGCTGTCAGCAAAACCTTTTCACCCCAACATCCAAGATGCAGCTTGAATCTCCTGCTGACAAAACTAAGCAGTCTCTGCTTAGATTTTTTTTTTTTACTGTCCCATTTCTCGTAGTAACCATGTTCACCATGTGACCCACGATTCCGATGAACTCATTGGTCTGGTTACGGTCCTGTTTCTGCCCCCCCTCTCAGACCAGTGGCATCCTGAAGCCTCACACTGCTAGTCGCAACAGTGCGAGTCGACAGCCATTTACATTTCACCCAACACGGAGTACCCACGCTACAGCTGCAAGCCCGTGGCATTGGTGTAACATCTGTTCATTTAGTAGTCCCTCCCTAGGCGACGGCATAGTGAAATATGATTGGATGCTGGTGCAGTCAGCATTCAACACCAGATGCAGGGGAGCGGACGATGCTGAAAACATGTGAGAGCTCCATATTGTCCCTTTGACCCCGGCCCTTTGAGTCCTTCGGTCACAAAGACCGGAGGATTAAAAAAATGAACCTGGGAGAATTTCAATTTGGAAAGAACTCTTCCTGTTATTCATGGCATCCGCTCTGAGAGTGAATGTGGACGTCGTCACCAGCGAACGCAGGTCTGTGTAGATCCTTCCCCCCCCGGTGACACAACATTACATTATAATTCAAGTTGCCGTGCGCTAATGTCTGATTGGGCGGCCGCCGGCAAAAGGCGGGTCTTGTCCCCGTGCCCTTTTGCCGGGGGCCAAGAATGTGAAAATGAATCAGGAAGTTTAGACTTCCCTCCCCTTTCCTTCGGCATTAATATTGGATTCCATCCCCTTGCCTCAGTGAGCAGATGAGATCTGCCTCGGTCCTAGCTTTCATCTCTCAGAGAAACGAATGGCACGGAGAGAGAGCATTATGAAATGAGCTGTAGGAGCAGCCAGTGAATATGTCATTGAGTGTGACTCACCCCCTCAACCAATTGCCATTTATCTCCATTGCTCTTCCAGACCCTTCCGAGCTCGTCATGTTAACGGGTTTTTCCGCTTGTGGCAAGCTCTGTAGTTTCACGTGGCACAGGGCACGGAGCGGGGGCGGATTCTGGGGCGCTTATTGTTCTGACTGATGGGGCGCTGCGCAGCGTGTCACCTCCAAATGACAAACCACCACAATTCTGCCGGTAAGCACCTTAATTCCACTTTCACAATATATCCACTAGCATCGAAGTGGTAGAGATAGCATTTTCATGCACAGTGTATGGCCCATATTGAGACATAAATATTAATTACAGCATTTGTAAAGAAATTTTCTGTTTACCACAGCACTGTAGAGTCACCGCAGGGAGCATTCATAGTCCTAGCCTGCTTATTTCCCAAGCCCAGGAACGCATGGCAAAGCCTTCATCGTGCTAACCACTATGAACTTTACTTTTACAAGCAGTTCCTTCTGTAGAGTTCACATACTCAAGGATTACAAACATTGAATGGAGTAAAAAAATTATAATGGACTTTTTTTTTTGGGGAGGGGGGGTGGTTGAGCCATTCTTGAGATTAATGATAATAGAATGGAGGGTGTGAGTGGGGGGGAGGGGGGGGGGGGGATATCAAAGAAGTGTATTCACACAAATGGCAAACACCACGCCAAGCTGAATAAACAAGAGCTGTGGGAACCATGACAAGGCGCTCCACTGATCCCTGATGTGCCGATTGCCAAAGTCACACTTTTAAATATGTTTACATTCACTCAAGCCATGGGAATAAGCCATGTCTTCTTCAAGCAACAAAAAAGGCACCCAAACCCTTCCATCTGTCAGTGACAGAACTTCAGAACATGTCTCAAAGCTTGGAGAAATCCTGCGACACTCCCCAAAGAGGCAGAGATAGTTCCTAGGTAGTGCAAGGACAGCAGCAAGAAGGCCTAGGCAGTGACACAAGAGCGCCCCCTGTGTGCTGCGTACTGAAATTCACACGGGTGTTTAATGAACCTGTGGAATGCTATCAAAACGTCGCCATTGCCCTGCAGTCTTCTGCAGACTTCAACTTGACGTCTTTTGATTATGCACTGATCTGTGCTGTACATAAACATGAGGATGAGATGGAGTGGGAGAGCCTGTCTGCTCCAGCATATACTCTGCACATCTCACATCAACTTCACACACTGTCACCACTCCCCACCACTTTCCAGGAAAGACAGGACCCCCCCAATTTAAAGAGAATTCTCCAGAGATTTTCATTTCATTTGATTCAGACGAGTGTACCTGTGAACGGATGAGCTTTTAGGAAAGGCACAACCCTGTGAAGTTTTGCGAATAAACAAGAGGCAAATTGAATTTTTCAGAAAACTATAATATGACCTGCAACTTTTTCTTTAGTGCTACATAATGTAGAACTTAAGCTTAGTCTTCTACAGTTACCACAAGGCTCCATAAATCAGTCACAAATTATGATATGTAGTAATAATTAATATACAGTTCTTAAGTGCTATGCTAACCCATTCTCTGAAGGCCTACCTAAATGTGCTTTAAATTTACTGTTTGGAAACAGTCAACACATCCCTTTTTACTTTGGAGAGGTTTTCAGACATGGTTTGGCACATATTTTCCGGCCGGCATCTGCTGTTGATTCAGGATATTCCGGACAGTCCAGATACCTCTGGTAATTTTGGGACTCATGTTATGCCGAAGTGGGAGGAGATCTGCTGCTAGGGGTGTCGGTCAAGAGTGAGCAGCTCATTGGCAATTTGGTGTAGCTTTCCAGTGAGACAGATCCGCATTTCAACCACTTGCTCAACCCTGGTCTAAGGCACAAGGTTTCAGTAATTAGCTGTTTTCAGAGTAGGCTATGCTGTTTAGTTTGTCTTTGGTATTGCTAAATCCCAAAAGCAGGAAAATGCATCGGTTCCATTATTTCTTTTATTAATTTTTTTTTAAATAATTTTGATTCCTGTATTTATTTATGCTTTTAATTGTCTGTGGCTATTCTCATTGTAGACTGTGATCTCTTGGGTAGCTATGCCATTTCATTATTTTTCTTACATCCATCAGTAATGAGAAGAATGGCCCAACACAACTTGAACAAATAGTCGTTAAAATGATAGCTACAGTAGCGCTTCGTGGCACAATTTACGGATAGACTGCATTTGTAAACTGTTTGACAATTAATCTGATATTTTGGAACAATTTCTCTCTTGGCATAATAAGTAGTCTAATATATAATAAATGTAATGTCAATGTGAAGACATAATTACAGTTTGTTTTGAACAAGCACAAGTTTTGAATGATCATTACACCTACCATGATGTGGTTACTACCAACATCACTGTCTATCTTGCAGTTAAGGGAACTAAACTGCACAGTGTTTCCAAGACTGCATTTGCAAGCTGCATTTTGTGAATTATGCACTGTCTGGGGGGCCATGAAAGTATTAGTACCATAAAATGACAAAAAAATATAAAACAAACACACTGTCTAACTACACAATGCAGAATAGATAGCCCAAACAATGAACAGTCATCTTTGTTTGCTCACAGAAATAAGGAACTACCCAGAGAGCTTTCTGATAGACCTACTGTATCTTGGAAAAAATAAATAAATAAAAACGCAGAGACATCTGAGGCGGGTTAAAACTAAGGGGGCGTTCGTCTTGTGCCCCCAGTGATAGAAAGTAGCCAAACTGTAACAATATGCTCCTACTTATGCCACCAGGTGTAATGACAGCAGGTGTAAGCTAGAATGTAATAGACTCCATTAGTACATTTCCTAAGGCTACACATATGAAAGTGGGATACAGATCTCCCGAAAAGGAAATCAATACAATAAAGAATAAGAAATAACTGTTCAATTCTGAAGAAGTAGGACCTATTTTTAATAGGCTTAAACTGTTAAGGCAAATAAATAGCCACATAAGCAATTACTGAATTTGAGCCTGCATCAGACGATGTAGATCAGCTTATATTACACATTTTTAACTGTCTTATACAGTTTTATTTATTCGCCTTGTGCTTGAGCCCTTTGGTATCTGACTCATGATCAGTGTTGGTTGGTTAGCCCATAGGCAATTGGTTTGTTTTTTGACTGCCAGTTCATTTGATTGGTTATTTATTTTTAGACTGCATCGCTGATTTTACAATAAAAAAAAAAATGCATATCAAGAAAAGTGTGTGCAAACATGGTGGAGCCATTTGCATTCTGCAACAACAAAATAAGGAGTGACAGTAATTTAATTTTGGTTTTCCTCTTTAAAAAACAGTCAACAGACTTAATGAATTATCACCTTGGAGTTTTGTCATTCTAGACAGCAACATTTAAATATAAGCAGGGAGGCGGAAACTAATCTGAGCCTAAAGTGCTTTGACTGAACAGGTCAAAAGCAAGAATTCTCTGACAGGCACAAAGTAATGAAATAAAGACTTTAATTCATAATTCAATACAGGAGAAAAATGGTGCAAAAATATCGTGATGAGGGAGACTGTGGCAGAGTCCGTAGAGCAGCCAACTCCCACCCTATTTACAAATCCTGTGTGCTGCCGGGGGTCTGATTCTCCACCGTGCCACTTTCTGAATTGTGATTACATTTCTGTCTACAACCCTCTCTACACTACCGCATTCCGTCATCTGGGGGCAGCGTGTAGCCTAGTGGCAAAGGAACAAGCCCCAGTGTAGCCACGATAAGAACAACTGTAAGTCGCTTTGGATAAAAGTGTCAGCCAAATAACTGAGCAACTGTTGACTACCCTTTTATAAAAAAAAAGTATGGTGAGCTTTTATTTTGTAAAGAGCGGAGAAATTAGTTCATATATGTAATGGCTTCAAAGGAGAAATGTGAATGTTCAGCAGGAATACCCCTTGTAATTGTTAGCGGGTATTCTTTTCATTTAGAGGCGATATGAAACCATATAGTGAATGAAAAACGCCCCTCAGACTTCAGAGTGGGCCGCCGTTATTCAGAATGTCCCTCAATTAGGTGGATCTGAAAGGCCATCATTTCCGGGCCCTGATTGGCCCAGTCAACAACGGCAGGATGTTAACAATGGCGTGGCCGGAATCACCTTTATCCGCACGGACACCTCCATTTGTTCCTCAACCTGGAGCGCTCCAAAGTGACAGATCAAAAGACAACCGCATGATGGTACGGACCGCCAACCGTATTCTGCCTCATTAAAATAATAATAAAGTCAAAAGACGGTGGCCAACCTCCCCGCTCTCTGAAGTATACGGAGTCCTCTATTAGCATCGTCGTCCGGCCCACCAAATGTCATTCGAACAGACAGGCCATTTACATTTATGATAAAATTATCCTGCATTTTTTATTTGTCTGGGAAATTAAAGACTTAGCTAATCATTGTGGATGGAGAGGGCTGAGCTGGTGTAGCCATGTGTTTCTGATTGCATTAAGACTGATGTGGCGTGGCATGATGGATATTTAATAGTTCCCCTGTCCTGCTGTATCACGTCAGGGGCTTGGGGCTCGCAGATGCACCATGGCATGACTTGCAGCCAGGGATAGCTTCCGTTATTAGGGCCCACTGTGTGTGTGTGTGTGTGTGTGTGTGAGAGTGAGAGATAGAGAGAGGAAGAGAGAAAGAGATGTAGACAGACAGACAGAGACCTTTTCTCTACAACATCTCTATGTTTCCCTTTCCGACAGATTGATGAAGTCGAATGGAGTCATTTGTACAGTACACTAACGGATAAATGAACAGGTCAAGGCAGGCAATCTGCAAGGCTGACTGATATGAGGGTGGTGCTGAATATAAGGAATATACACATCACTGTTTGGCCACAGACCACTGCATAGTGTGTAAAGTTAACAATACCAAAACACAAATCCTCCTCCATGTTGACCTGAAAAAAAGTGGTAGCAACAAGCAAAAGAGAAAAAAGATTGCATTGGCGCACTGGTTATTTCTTTCTGGTGGGTAATACGCACTCTGCACATCTGGTATTAGTGTTTGTAATGGAAGACAATTGTAATCACAGAGATGGCAACTGTGCTGATATGGATGAATGGCCGGCCTGAGCTCTACACATGGAGTGCCTCCTCTTACAAAGCGGCCCTTTCTGCCTGCCAAGTCCGTCTCTCCTACATCATTCAGCCCCTTTCCTGTACACTCGGCAACCCAAACTGCGCACACAAGCTGCACATGTTCCACTTCCTGTCAATTCAGGAAGCTTTGGACTCTGTCCCAACAGCATGCGCAATGTGGAGAAAATCCATGCATTTCCTATCCATGTATCCAGGCCACCAGCCAGCCCCTGTGTCCCCAATCCTCATAACTCAACTGTCTTTCCTTCCTATGCTACCTGCTTTGACAGAAACTCTGAAATTCATAGTTACCTTACATTACATTACATTTCAGTTTATTTAGCAGATGCTTTTGTCCAAAGCAACGCACAGAGAAGTGCATATCAAGGTCATTAGAACATACGGAGCAGGTCAGATACACTATAATTCACAAAGAAGCCGCGTGCTGCTATGAACATAATTTCCAGTACATATGGCAAATATGCCAAGGCTAAAGATTCAGCTAGGTGAACAAACAAATGGCAATGGATCAGGGTACGCCCACAGAGGAGACAAGGCACAGTGTGAAGATATGAGTCTTCATAGGGTACTCCCACAGAGGAGTCAAGGAACAGTGTGAAGAGACACGTTCACAGGGTACTCACACAGAGGAGTCAAGGTAAAGTGCAAAGAGATGAGTCTTCCGACTGTGGAAAAAAAAAGACATGAAGACATTCTGGACACACATTTTTTACCCATCTTTGACAAGAGTGAATTTCACAATGAGACATTTATGACCATGCACAGTGCTAAAGCTAATTCCCTGGCTATTACTGTTAATTTTTAAATGGAGATCGCAACACTGATATTTACACGGTTGGCACCCCGACAAATGATTTCAATGCCCCTTGCCAGGAGAATCTTGACGCGTCTTTTTCCTCAGCCAGTGTTAACGTTTACAGTAAAGGGAAATTACTACTTAAACTCTTTATCGTTTGAAAGTTTGAAAAGCAAATAAGGAATTATACAGTTTTACGAGCAAATAAAAGACAGGGCCAGATTTAAACTGTTCATTTTAACAGTGCGCACAAGGGGAGGGCGGTCCTGAACTCATAAATATTTCCAGCTGCAGGTTCAGAATATTTTGTTATTTTTCACGGGTATCATGATAATTGACTCAAGAAGCGAGCAGCTGTCAGCCAGGATAGACATTTGGGCCCATGTAGCGGGTGAAGCCTTTTAACTTTAGGGGCTGTAATTACTCTGGCAGGGCCAGTGGAGGTGACTTCATTTGGTGCGGTTTGGGTGTATTTACAATGGTGAACAATATACAATGCCACCAGCAGAAATTACAGGGAATGGTAGGGAACACACGCCACTGAAGCCTCTTGTAATTTTAAACTTGTTAAAAAAGGATCCTGAATGGAACATATCAAGAGCAGTTGGATGCCCAGATTTTAATCTCCGCCGTTTCTATTTTCAGTTCTCATCGTTTGAAATAGTGGAAGGCGTGCGGTCATCCTGCACCGCTGGCATGAGGGCGGTGATCTCTTTGGGCATACGCGTGTGTGGCACACGGGCCGCCCTTTGTGTCTACAGTGGAAACTGTGTAGCAGAGCCTGCCTGCAGCAAGGCCTACAGTAATTCCACATCTGTTTGTGCAGTTGTGTGTGTGTTTGTGGATGTGTATGGATGTGTTTCTCCTTCAGCAGTTGCAATGATACAGCCCTTCACCCTCGGAAAAAAGAAGAGACTCCAAACAGGTTGGGTGTGTGTGCGTGTGTGTGTGTGTGTGTGTGTGTGTGTGTGTGTGTGTGTGTGTGTGTCTGTGTCTGTGTGGGTGGGATAGGATAGATGAGGAGAATGGGAGGGGGAGACCGCATCACAGGGAAAGCACTCCGTTCTAATACGCCTTGGCTTTTCACAACGGATTCCATGTAGGAAATAAAAAGCCAAGACAACCGCATTACTGTCAGGATTTGTCAGGTCTTCTAAATACAGGCTGCATCCTGGCTGCCAAAACCCTTAAAAGCAAAGCTGGCAGGGAGGGGGGAGGGGAGTGGGGATGGTGGGTGACAAAAGCAGATTGAGCTGTGATTTCAGTAATGGAGAACGGACTTTTAAGTGTACTTTTATACATTTACAAGGACTTCATTCTGCGGCACCTGAATCATTAATGGCCACTGTGCACATTGACCTGGGGTATAATGACCTGCTCCAGAGAACCTCACCTATCACTCAAATGCCTTTAAGAGTGACCAGGCTGTCTGGTACAATGCTAGTGATAGCCTTCCCTGCAGTAAACAAAGTGCTGGTACAACAGTAAGGGAGCACAGAGGCCTGCTGAAGAACACATTTACACTCCCGAGATGGAGCCTCTGCTGCTCAGACAGGCTGTGCGTTCATCAGCAGTGTGAGCAACAAGCCACTGGGGCAAACCAAGGGAAATGACCAAGTAATCATTTCATCAGTGTATGTGTGTGTCTGACACAATGGGGTTATTTCTGTTTCAACAAACACGCACTTATATCCTTACTTGTGCGCGCACACACACACACACACACACACTACATATGTACATACACACAAACATATAGGCGCAATATGTCACCCTATTATGAACAAGCAATAGCCAGAATTGATCATTATTCACCTCAAATGAAGAAATATTGTAAATATTGATGAGGAATTTTGTATGTAAGATGATCCCTTTCTAACGTACAGTACAGGCAAATGATGAATTACAGAATGCTCTTTATCCTTGTGCAGCACAGCAGTGTAAGTGTTCCACATTTAGAACAGCACCTCACACAATCTCTTCAGTGTTTCTCAGCATGCCAGTACACAGTGCATGCAAATACAGCGGAAAAGTACAGAAACCAGCAGTTGATGCCGGAAAACTGACCGCTTAGTCTGAATGAAATCAGCTCTGCAAAGAAGAGTGGGCTAAAATTCCTCCACAGCGATGTGAAAGATTCTTATGAAATTATAGGATGTGTTTGGTTGAAATTATTGCTACTAAGGGTGGTACAACCAGTTTCAGGTATAGGGGGGCAAGTACTTTTTCACAGGGGTGATTTAGGTGTGAACTGTTTCCATTAAATAAATGAAAAAGTAATATAAAAAATGTGTTGTGTGTTTTGTGTTTACTCAGTTTCCCTTTGTCTAATCTTACATCGTGTCTAGAGATCTGAAACCATTCAGTATGACAAATATAGAAGACTAGAGGAAATAAGGAAGGGGGCTCCCACCTCCTTCTGAATGGAATATAGGCAGGCACGGCGTATCACGAAGCCAAAGGACCGGATCCCGACACATCAGCTCATCTGTGACGGACACAGCTCCACGACAGCGGCAGAACCGGAGGGCACTCGTCTGAGGGCTGCGAAACGCTGCTGATCAGAACGAGGCGCGCAATGCGTCCGCATGCGGCGATGCGGCGATATCCCCTCTGCGCTGGGCCACCCCCCACAGCCGACGGGCTACCTGCGCCACTCACGTCCGCACGGGTCTGTTTTTCCCCCCCGCTGAGTAAACATCCACCTGGAATAGCTCCACGCCAATCCACATCAGCAGATGCAAGGGGCGGGAGGGAGGGAAATAAGATCGATAGACGCTGGCGCTAATCTCCAAATTATTCAATATGAGAATGTTTAAGGCCTGGTCTCTCTGCCGAGTGCAATGCAGTACAACTCAACATACAGCGTAATATCTCAGTGCGATTGCTGACTGTCTACATAAACAGATATGGATTTTACCGGCGTTAAATACTTTCATAGACAAGAGCTGGAGCTGGCTGCCAGTATTTTCGATATCTGCGCACCTCCACCAAGGCCTGTGAGCAAACAGCATTGATCTGCTGGTTTACATTGTGGAAGACTTCTACCTGTCAATTATGCTGTGCTGGACCTCTGCTGTCTTTCTGGAAGACTGCCTGGATGACTTAGAGAGAACACAGGCCGAGGACAAATACAATACAATACAGAGACCCAGGACAACTGTTACTCAACACAGACTCTGAAAGACTGGGAACCAACAGAGAACCAGGAAGACTGTGACCCAGCTCAGAGACTAATGTGCTGATTATTCTATCAAACTAACCTGGCAACCCGCCTTTGAAATTGGCCCTCTTCCACATAGAGTGGATGTTTAAATCATGATAGAAGTAATTAAACGTATCAAAAAGAGCTAGGCTGTTTCCTAATGTGCACCAATTTCAGGGTCAAACAATGCCGTCTGTGATCACTGTTGCTATAGCAAAGCATGTGACTATGAAACAAAATATTTGTTAATTCCTCCCAAAGGTTGATGCCTAGTTGTAGCTTATTAATATACTTAACACATATACATACATGCATAATAACATATTTGGCATTTAGTAAATGTTCCTCCCCAAGCAACTTATACAGCTTACATTTTTAAATACAATCTCTGTTACAGCAGCATATTTATGAAAGCAGGTCCAGTGAAGTATCGTACTCAAAGTAAACAGCAGCAGTCTGTCTGAGAACTGTAAGCAGTATCCTCACCATTATGCCACCCTCGTGTATTAATGCCATAATAAAGTACAAAAGGTTCCTCAAATGAAAATGTTTATGCAAAAAGAAATAGGAAAGAATAACATTGAAAAACTGAACATGTCGTGTTTAGGCAAGAGTAATCATCAATAACTCAGGAAAAAATTTGTTCATTCAATTAATTTTGATTAGGATTACAAAGTGAAAGCATTCCACTGGGGCAAAATGTGACATAAATCTCACAGGCCTTACACATCCAAGTCCTTTTTCCATAACCTTTCAAAAAAGTGTTTCCAGGGAGCCATTAGACGACTGAGGTAAAAATGCTCCGTTTTCTCTGCTTTCTGTTTCAAACAGCGGCCATCAGCCCTTAAATGCACAGTGATCACCTACTTTGGTATGCATGTCACTCTTTCCAAATAATTTACAAACTGCAATTAACTGACTGTAGTTGTCATTTCTGGGTCTTGTGAACTCTTGGAAATGCGGAGTTAATGTATTAAAGAGACTAACAGTCGGCATTAAAATTTC
Organism: Conger conger; assembly: GCF_963514075.1. Taxonomy (NCBI): domain Eukaryota; kingdom Metazoa; phylum Chordata; class Actinopteri; order Anguilliformes; family Congridae; genus Conger; species Conger conger. The sequence goes on from NC_083765.1 coordinate 13,151,729, forward strand.
TATGCATCACTGGTGATTACCCTGCCCAAATGAAATAAAAACAGCATTCACCATGACAGAAAATTAGAAACAAACCTGCCTGACAAGCCTGCTGGCTTAGAACAAATGTGAGATACCGCAAACTGTTTGACATACTTTCATAAAAGCAAGTGAAGGCACCCCATCCTCAAGCTGGTGGTAATGGCCTCTCATTGTTAGGTTGGAAGGAAGAAGCCATTCATACTGTTGCGTGATTGAAAAGAAAATTGAATCCTTTTGATGTTATAAATGTGTCTATTACTGCATTTGCACACAAAATTTCTATGGAAATTACAGAGAAAGGAGCAATTCGCCAAAGAAAATGCTTAGGAATGACATATCGAATTCTGTTGGGGCCTGAATATAAATGTACTGTAGGACAACTAGAATAACTCCAATACCATATGATTTTTCAAAAGTAACATCAAGAGCAGAAAGGCTGTGAGGTGAAAATTGCCAGACTACATAAAAAGGTTAACCTGTATATATATGTCGGTGCAATTTTCAAATGAACCACATGGCTGAGCAATTTGGTTGTAAGTTTTCCGGGAGGTAAGTTTGGCAGGCAACCTGCAGGTACGGTACATAGACTCCCATTGTTTCCAGACATCTACAGTACCATAGCATTGCTAGCTGTTAGTCAATGTACATGTACACAGGTCCATGTAGACAGGGATTTTTTAAACTACACATCTTTAGATGAGTAGCATACAGTCACAGATTCCTAAACACCTAAGCCATGTGCCTAAAAAGGTACAAATGCTTATCACTGGGGTGCCCTATAGGTATATAAAATTGTACCACACCCCAGCAGAACATAATTCATAATACGTAATCTATAATCTATTAGTTCCCAGATAGAGCATTATTGTACCTTCTGGGTACACTTGGGAAATGTGTTACTTTGAAGAACAAAAATGTACTTCCACTGTACCTTTATTTCTTTGCTTTTGAAAAAAATGGACAACCTGTTCATTCAACCTACATTTTTTTGGGAGTAAATTTCCATTGCTAGTTTCAAGACCCCATTCACATCACAGTAGCAGGTCCTCACAAGGCATCTGTGTGGAGGTACGCCACCCTTATAAAAGGCCTTTTCACAGGCAAAAGGAGAAATAATGCTGCAGTTGTAAGAAAATTGCTGAGAAAATAATCAATGGATTGTTTATTTTAAAACTGGCACAAGGCCTAGTTGACTTTTAGTGTGAGGACTGGGGTAGCAGGTGACGCTCAAAGCCACTCACAGAATAGTCACTTTCCCCAGGTATCTTTTCAGCACATTTGCTGAAAACTAATTTCTGGATGCCCTCTTGTGTCATACAAATTAAACAAAATTGCATTAATCACTGGAGAGTACATCTGTGCGTGAAGGACAAGAAAATAGTTTTCCTGACAGAGGCTGAAACAGTATGAATTTAAGTGCCATCACTTTTACTGGTGAACCCAAACATAGCATCATTTATTTTGTAAATTCAAAGCAAGTCATGTCACAGCACATCATTTAAAGAAAGAGTAAAATATTTAGTTCCAGAAATGTCCAAGGCCGTGGCATTACCAAGCTTGGCATGCTTTACCTAATAAAGACACAGGCAGCTCGTTTTATGCATGCAGTAGGTTTAGGTTAAATCATGTTGTGCACCAGAAGATACTCTGCAGAATCAGTCATTTCATCATTCATGCGCTTTTTCAATAAAAGGACAATTTTGTATTTAATAAAATATAATTAAACATTTTAACTCTGAACAGCAGAATTATTTAAAAGCCTAAATGAAACTCTTTTCTCAAATGTATAAATGAAACATGGCTTTAAAAAATACAGGGAGAGGAAAGAGAGTGACAAAGTGGCATTATGCGGTAGTGTGAGAGACCTGATCCGAGGGTAAGGAGGAAATTAATTTGCATGCGATTAGCGGAGCTGTGAATGAGCGCAGACGGGAACGGGCATCTCGTGAGCCGTTTCAGGAGCTTTGCAGGTGCGAATAGCTCTGATCCGTCAACACGACTTCTTTTTCCCTCAGCGCTCCTGCGTGTGGCTCATTTACATTTCCCCCTCGCAATTGTTCATACCAATCAAAAGTTCACGGGTCTTCATTTTCGACATTTTTTTCAACTCGCTGTAATGCCAGTGCCTCGGTGCCCCGTATAACGATTCACTGGAAATTGGGTCTTGTTCTGAAGCATGTTAGAACTGGTAAAACATCATAATCGCGAAGGGAGGGTGGGGGTTGAGTTAAGTGACAAGTCAAGGGACTGAAGTAAGGAAAAACTCAGTGGTTGCCGTATGACCTTGTGCGGTAGGCTAAGGAACAGACGACGAATAGTAAATCATTAAAAACATATGAAAAAGTGTCCCCGTTTAATTTAGGATAATATTGCATTAAAAAAAAACTGACACTGACGCACAACATATTTAAATAATTGAATTACAGTCTAGTCCTGATTATAGCCATCTTAAATATAGTATATGAATGTAACCAATGAAGGGAATAGTACTGTTAGGTTTATAGGCATTAATATACACAGAATACGCAAATATGCAAATAGATAAATATGACTGTACTGCTTTATTTGCATTTGAACTTGGTTAATCAGACAAGGTTTTCTCTGAGAGTGATATTGAAATCATGACTTTTACATTAAAAAAAATTCTAATATATTTCTAGGCGATATAGCCTATGTGTAAAATATTCATTATTACACAAATGATGGACCATTCCAAAGGGAGTACCACGGCTCTGTGAACTGCACAGCATCGTGGAGGTTGACTTGTGGGATGAAGATATTTCCATAAAAGTGTTTCAGTGAGCAGTTGTGTGTATTTTCGAAACGGTGCAGCACGGTTAACTTACATCCACAAATACAGCGCTTAGGGGCTTAGACCCTCTACCCAGGGCTCTTTACCAGAACAGCGTGCATTGGGGAGTCAGTAAGATGCATTTCAGTAATGTGCAGAAAAAAACAATGAAACTTTCTTCATAAGGATCCTGATGAAGACACCTACAGCACGATGACCAGCGCTGTGTGTAATGCCAGCTTACTGTGAGAACCTTCAAGAGCTGCTGGAACTGAACCTGGTGAGATACTGTACAGCTGGTCAAATACTGACAGTCTGTCTCCTCACTTTCCTATTTAAAATCAACAAACCTGGAGTGGTGATTGATGGAGAGCAAACAGAGCGAGACTGTAGACAACGACGTGGGACATTTCATCCCGTCCGCACGCTTTAATGTATAGCACAGAAACAGAGACGCTATGAGGCACAAATGCTGAAAACACAAAGCAAAAACGGCATTTAGAAGGTTCTGGTTTTGAATCTCAACTGCCTTGCTGCTGTTGTGCGTTTCAGGCACAGTGAATTGATTGTCTCAATAATCTGAATGGCTTCATAAAAATTGTGTAAGTCATGCTGGTTTGGGGAAGACCCTATAAATGACAATACTGTAATTAGCGGCAATAATTGGCAAGGTACAACTTTAATGTGACTTAATGACCTACTGTGGTGGGTAGCACTGCAAGGTGGAGCAGAGTTGGCTGCAGGGTTCCTCTCACCACTCTGCTCTCTTCTGACTGCTCTTGATAAAAGCTTTCCGACTTTAGACACAGTTAGCTTTGAACTGATAAGATAGGCATACAATCACAATTTTAAGTTCCAAACCGGGGGAAAATGGGGATGAAAAAAACAATAATTATGAATATCTGGGTTGATACATTCAATCTTAATACTTAATCAATTTTTCAATTAGCACTGTGGAGACAGAGTGGAACTCTGGGTAATTATTCCCTCATGATCGTCTCTTTTTCCCACAGACACAATTTTTCTAGTGTGCAGCAATATATTAATGCAATGCAGTGCATATGTACACTTGCTTACAAACATACACACATGCACAACAACTTGCACACACACACACACAGACACACACACACAAAGGGAGCAAAAAAAAAAAACAAGGTCTGTCAAACCATGTAATTACACATTCATCATCTTGGAGTAACAGAGATTGGATACCCTCACCAGAAATGATGGAAAGATGGCTGTCAGTCTGATATTAACTATTTCATTAGGGGGAAGTGATCATGTTAAATGATTCAACACAACAGATAGACACCTCACTTGCCTGCAAAATCACGAAAAAACTTGGAATGGCAAAGACCGACCAAATAGGGAAAATGCAAGGCTGGATGCACAAAGAAACGAGTAAAATCAAAAATGTAATCCAATTAATTTATCCGTGCAGCAGAATGAGATAAATTCATCAGGAGGCTTCCCAAACGGCCGGGGCATATGTGTGCTGTGAGATCGCTCTGATTAAGTTAAATTGAGACACAAAATAATAATTATAAACTGACTCTAGAGACACCACGTTGTTCATTTCTCAGGGAGCTATTCTTCCCAGAAATGATCTGTTTGTGTTAATCACGGTAAAACAGAGGCGGAATACACCCCTGACTCCACTTTGCCCACTGAATTGTGTGATAAAATGTCACAGTTTTATGATCAGAATTCACTGCACCGCAGTGAAAGCAGGCTTCTATAAAGGCGACTTGAGAGGAATGCCGAAGCCATCCAAATGTAACAAATTAAACAGCAAAAGGAAATATTCAAACCCTACTCCCCTCTCATGTGATAGCGTTCAAATAAACACATGGCACCATAAATTAATTATGTACCGGCTGAAGCATTGATAAATTGTTTTTGCCCCAACAAGTATTCAACTATTCAAGTGGGCTAAACTGTGACAGAATACCTGATGAGATGCTGGAAGTGACTGATATATTTATACCGAAAATAAGCTTGAAAATAGATTCTCCTTTATCTTTTCATGACAAACCAGAGAAAGACGAGGAAAAGGAAGAACACACACAGATATGGTCCTGTACAGATGAAGAGTGTGAATACATTTCCCTGCTTCTGTCGTACAGGCATCTTCCTGCCATTACTTAAGTGACATGTACACAGATCTGCATAAATCCCCAACATCACCACAGTGTTTCGGCCTCATTTAGCTAACCAGACCTCATGAAACTTAAACAAAACCATACTGTTGGCTGCATTAATATTTACAAATATTGAGAAATATGAAAATTAACCTGGGGGAGACAGAGAAAACAGGGAATGCAGAGTCCCAGTCCTGCACCTTTCGTTCCGCAAGCCGATGAATCCACTTCTCTCAATTATCACATAATATGCAGAGTAATCTTTCTACACCGCGTTAATGTTTAAAACTTTCACATTTTTTAATCATCGAGGAGCCACAGAATGCAGAGATAGCCCAAAGGCATGGCTATTAAAAAATATAGAATTGTCATCAACATACATATCATTTAGGTCGAGCTAATTACATTCTCCATAGAAAAACATGTCTGACCCATGCCACCCATGCAATTACACATTGATTTTCTATAGAGACAGAGAGTTTAATAAATTTAACTACAGTAACAAGACCAGGTGGTCAATCATTGTTCTGTTTTCAAAGCCCTTGATGAGTGCCATGCAACAGCAGAGGGAAGAGATACGGCATTGTTCTGTTTAATTACAGCATGTCATGGGAAAGAACATATTTGCATTTTAAACAAGCACTTAATCTGATTGAAGAACAATTGTTATAAATTTCATTAAATATGTAACACATGGGGGGGGGGTACCTTTCTGGGCAGTGTCTTTTTATAAACCAGCACCAAATTAAATGAGCACAGCCCTTATTTGCCAAAAAAAGGTTGCTCTTCATGTTGGACTAAGATACGGCATTTCTTGCTCAATTTATTTAAAAAAAAGAACAATTTGCGACTCGGCTTCATGGGCTGCATCATGCCATGAGTTCACCACCTGACTCGGACAGGGAAGATGGGGGGGGGGGTCGTAAGAGGAGGGGGGTGAATATGAAAAATAAAGTCAAGACCAAAATAAAAATGTGCATTAACATTTCAGCTGTTTTTTAAAGCTGAAGCTTGTGTTTTTCTCACAATTTCCTGCAGTGGTTTGAAAGCGGGCCCTGCCGCTTCCTGCCTAGCTAACGACCTCCTCAGAGTCTTTATCTACGGCTCCACTTATTTACAGATCACTGAAGGAACATCTGCTCCTTACACACTGCTCCAAATCTATCAAGTGATGTTTTTGCAATATGCCCTAAATTTTTAATGCTGATATTCATCTCTCCTTCAAGACACAAGAACTTTTTGATCGAGAGAGGCCTTTTTTGACGACAGCTACACAACATCTGAATCCGAAAGGCTGAAAAATACAGAATTAATTAACGGTAAACAGAACTGTGAAACCAAACAATCAACGGATAAACACAGGGCCAGATTGCAAATATACCATGTAAAATATGCTATGTAAATTTTGTAAATATCAATGTTATGGTTTGGAACCATTGCAGCGATTTGGTTACCGGTGTTACTTTCTCAGAGAAATGAAGCAGTGCTCTTGCCTGCGGTTACCATGTTGAGAATGTAAACGCTCTCTAGATGTTGTATGACCATACGCAATAAGAAACAGAAAACAAATAGCAAATCATTTTATATACTGAATTAAACACCAAAAGTGTGACTGTTTTAATTGACATAATGGCATATTCCTTTGAATCCTGATGTGACGGTGTCATGCTTGATTGATTAATGATTGATTAGGATGATGCCATAAATTACTTTACAGAGTATCATCACCGTAATTACAGTGAACATAATATCATCTTTATCGTCAAATACACTGAAATACTGTTATTCAATTAGGAATAAATTAATTTTCTGGTTTACAAGAGAAACCAAGGAATAAATCTAAAAGCTCTGGGCCCACGTTCCACTCACTAAATCAATCATCTTCTTCAAAAGTAAACATGTAGGTGAGGGGGATTCATCATCCTGGGAAAAAAAGAACTGGGTAGGAATTCCCCACACTTCTCTCCTGCTTCCAAAACCCCCCCGAGGGGATAATATCAAATCAGCAGCACAAGTCGCAAAATTATTTTTAACTCTGCTTTGTATATTTCTCAAGTGAGGAGGCAGTAGCCAGTGAGCGGATGTGCGTTAGCGGCATCTAAACGGGGGGACGGAGCCACAATGGAGGAAGCGGGGGCCTCCCACAGCCAGATGCGCCCCCTCACCCCACTCCTGTCCCCTGCCCCCGCCAAGGAAGACCGCAGAGAGACAACACCTGCCCAACAAAGAGAGAGCTCCTAAAGGAGCACTTGGGCACAATTACGCTGAAGAGGCTGGCTGCGATTGTTACCCAGCCATTCTCTCTCTCTCTCTCTCCCTTCCCCGACAAACACAACGGCAGGTCTGGCCACGCACCTGCATCTGCTCACGCTCGGGAGCAGAGACGGGCCTGGCCCACCGCCAAACCTCCACCGTTTTCGAGTGCCGCCGAAATAACACACTTATTGATTTGCAATACAACATAATAGGCCATCAGCTTAATTATTACTGAAGAGACATTGTTCCGGATGTTTCCGTTTTCTCCCCCACCCTCCCCCCACCCTGTTTTTTTTCCTGAGGAGTTGCGAGGAGGAGACTGAATCACTTCAAATGCAAGGATTTGCCTGACTTCACAATAACACGCTCCATTGCTGTATTATAAGTAACATGTGCACATAAAAAACAGTTTTGTGCGTGTGTGTGTGGGGACGCTCGTGCGCGTGTGTGTGTGTGCGCCTGTGCATGTGTGTGCATGGCTTGGGCATATATCCCCCTTTGATTATCTCGCTGATTTTCTGTGTGCATATGCAGAAGACCCTGTGGAATAGTTCACTGTGCTCAAGGTCTATTTCCCAAGTTAAACATTAATGGGGGGGGGGGGGGGGGGGTACCACAGGACTTCACTCAACTGTTCTGATAATTGATGAAAGAGTACTGCATTGCACAACTTCAAATATTTGAAAATAAGCAAGCACTTGCTGATGGGAAAAGCAGGGATAATGACCGTTGGACCTATGAGGGTCGGTCATCAGACAGAGAATATTACCAACAGCACAAATAATTCCTTTACTTCACACAAGATGTTGCTGATTTGCTTAAAACCAAACAAAAAAGCCCACCACGAAAACATATTGTACATCAGAGAGAATTTGGCAATTTTCATCAGTTTGACTGACTTTGGGGATCACCGTAAAGGAAGTCATTGGGCGTCATTCATGTTGACAAACACCAGTAACATACTACAAAGACAATCAAAGCCCTAGATACTGCACAAAGGAAGAGGCTGAATACACCTGACAAATCATAAACAGCTGACAAGCCAACTGTCCAATTACTTTTGGTCCCCAAAAATTATTATATTACAGTTTTTTACAATCGTTTTCACACTTGTCTCAATACCATGTCCACTTTTTCAAAACATTTAACACATTCACCGTATCAATAGACCATGTGAACTAAACTGGATATTTTTGCATTGCTTTCATACTAAAGGCATTCAATCACCACTTCTTCCAAAATTCATGAATACCTCTCTCAGTCAGTGTTCACTACAAGCAAAAGTCTGTACAAATGCAGCAAATTTTGCAGACATTTAGATACTCTGTTCAAAACAGTTAACTTTCAGTTCAAAACCCAATACAATTCTGATCACTGTGAAAGGGAATATGCTGCATTTTGGCAGAAAAATGAAACTATATGCTTGAAATACGTAAGACAGATCATTCTGATTTGAGCAGAAAGTTTATTCAGTTTATGCAATTTTTTTGTTTGCAGCCTTGTTACCATCTATACAAAAGTGATCATACTTGCATTGAAATGTGCATGTATATAGGGTAAATATAGATGTAGTTGTCACTGAAGACATTTTTCCACTATTACTGCTGTATATGTACTGCTGAAACACCTGGCTGTCATTTCAGTGAACAACCTACCCAGGTCTTTTTTGTTTGTGCACCGTTACCACATATACAAAAGGGGCCATCTTTGGATTGGCATTTCTTATTTAAATGTGGTAAAACCAACAAACCAACCAGGCAAACCAACAGGTACTATACAGCATTTACAGCATTCTGACTGAAGGAGTTAAATTGATGTGTATATTACAGCAGTACTGTGATTTGAGAAGTCTCCAGAAAAAGCAGATGTATCAGTGCACATTTGTCTTTGACTCACTACAGGACCCAGCGGTTACCTCACACAGTCACACAGGGGGAAGGGGAAGAATGTTTACGCCTCAACAGGAGGATACAATAGTTGGGATGGTCATTGTCAACAACAGCATCAGGCTAAGAGAAATATGCAACAACATAATCGCAGACAACAACATATTTCCAAACATTGACAGTGTAAGCACTAGAACCATTTCAAGAGTGCTACAGAAACATCAGATCAGGATGAAACAGTTGTACACTGTCCCCTTTGACAGGAACTCTGAGGGTGTCAAGGAACTCAGATACCAATATGAAGTTTATGAAGGTATATGTGAAGGTTTAGGACTACCACCCACATGAACAGATGTAATGCAATGGCTGCTGGGTGTACGGACATAACAGTGGAACACATCCAGGGCTGGAAAAGGCACGCAAAGAGATGTTTTCCTCGGTGAAAAGCAAGAGATAACATTCGGAGTGATGTTGATGAAAATCTATGGCCAAATGCAGAGGACAGGATGGATGGGCCAGGCCAACAGTAGACTTCTGATACAGATAGGCAGACAATATATGTGCATATTACTGTATATAGTGAAAATATTGCTTTTTGGTATGTATTTGTTATTGATTGTAATGTATTTTGAGTAATTGATTGTATTGTATTTTTCTTTTCTGAATTACAGTATATTGCATTGTGAGAACAAACGTCAAAATACTGTAAACCCTCTGAAGAATACTGTTGCTTTTATGATTTGTTTCTTTATCATATACAGATCAAAAGTTTCTTTAGCTACTTGGCTTGAAATATTTGTGGATGCAAAAATAGAGGAAAGGGAAAGATAAAATATAATATATGTATTTAGCAATGCTCCAAGTTGTTTGTGTTTTGTAGTTCATTGAACATTGAGTGACAAAGTAGTCTTATGGGAGAAAGCATATGCTATAGTTATGGCAGCATGAGTCACTTTTGGGTGAAATATTAAGTGTTTTGGTGGTTGAAGTGCATTTTGCACCAGAGGTTAACTGATGTACTCAGGTGCGTGTTTCAAAAGCACACTGTGTGAAGAGTTTTGAAAAAGAGGACATGGTATTGAGACAAGAGTGAAAACGATTGTAAAAAACTGTAATATATTACAATAATGTATACATTACGCTGCTCACAATATATTTTGATACATTTTTCTACCATGCAGAAAAGCCACACTGTATCAAGCCAAAACAAAATGATTGGCAAAAACCAAAACGTCACTGATAGTTACAGTATCTCCACACATAATGTTTCCGTCACCCACCAGTAGTGTCTGGAGAGCTAGCGAGTATCTAGCCCTGTGTCAGGCGCTATAACAGATCCTGGGAAATTCACTTCTTCGCGCTTTTTATTTGGCTGTGCGGACTCAAACCAGATGGAGAAGCAGATTACTGTGATCTCTGCACCCCCACCCCACACACACACCCCGCACCCCGTGTGTGGTGAGCCCAAGCTTTCTCACCACAGTCTTTGCTCACATAGCATGTCACTTCCTTCTTTTTGGGCTGCCAGGAGCAGCGTTTGTTGTGAGCAGCCAGTGTTGAGGCATTTTGATAAAATTAAACATGTGTCCGGCCCAGCATGCAGAGCTATACGAAAGAAGAGGTTGTTCACTTGGGGCAGTGGTCACTACACCTGCTGATTTCACTAATTAACATGCCTTCAGCCAGAGAGGAGGGAACTAATTTGTGAAATGAGCAGGTGAAGCGGTAGGGCACCGCTGAGGTGGAGGTGGGCTGGCAGAGAAGGCCAATCTTCCCATCAAAAAAGGTTTGACAAAGCATAGGCAGGACAGAGCCAGACAATTACAGCAATCCACATCACAGTCCAAACGCCTGCAAACACATTAGACATTACTTGCATAAGTAACAGATAGGACAAATCAATAGCTTGTGGCAAAACAAACAAAAAATCCTCCCAGTTTTGATCCCAGTTTTGATTAAACATTAATTCACAATTAGGTTCAGGTATTGGGTTATTGCATTCATCAACAAAACAAACAAAACAATTAACTAATAAAATTCAGCAATCACAAAAATGGAAGAAAAAGTATGTTTTACATTTGTTTGTCTGTGGAAGTTAAGGAAACATTATGACTGATCTGCATGCCACTGCATTTCTAACACAGCAAACACATAGTACATCATCCATTCCTGCAGGCTTAAATCAACAGTATTTATTTGTGTGTGTGTGTTTGTTTGTTTACGTGTGTGTGTTTGTGTATATGTGTGTTTGTGTGAGTGTGTTTGCATGTGTTTGTGTGTGTTTGTGTGTGTGTGTGTTGTGTGTGTTTGTGTGTGTGTGGGTGTGTTTGTGTTTGTGTTTGTGGGTGTATGTGTGTGTTTGTATGTGTGTGTGTGTGTGTGTGTGTGTGGGTGTGTTTGTGGGTTTATGTGTGTGTTTCTATGTGTTTGTATGTGTGTGTTTGTGTGTTGTGTGTTCACGTGTGTTTGTGTGTGTGGGTGTGCGTGTGTGTGTTTGTGGGTGTGTGTGTGTGTGTGTGGGTGTGTGTTTGAGTTTGTGTGTGTGTGTGTGTGTGTGTGTGTGGGTGTGTGTTTGAGTTTGTGTGTGTGTGTGTGGGTGTGTGGATGTGTCTGTGTGTGTGTGTCCGTGTGCGTGTGCGTGTGTGGGTGTGTGGATGTGTCCGTGTGTGTGTGCGTGTGTGTGGGTGTGTGTGTGTCCGTGTGCGTGTGCGTGTGCGTGTGTATGAAAGAGCTGTCTCTGATAGAGCCGATTCATAAACAGGAAAACCCTCATGACACAAACGGGACACACTGGTGCACAGGGAGCATGGGGGACAGGCCGGAGCTGAGACACCTGATCTGGAACAACACCCACAGAGGAGAGGAGGGTGGGAGAATGCAGGCTCTGTTCAACAAGATGCACACTAAAAACACCCTGCATGTGTGCCCAATGAACAGACCCTCTCAAAAAAGACACATTCATTACCAGAGGAAAAAACTGGGCGAGGAACTCACTGCCCAATTCCGGTTCAGTATGCAAACATTGTAAGGATGTTCTGTCTTTCAATGTTTTACAAAGGTCTTCCAGTGCTCCTGTTAATGTACATGTATATCCATGTCAAAATAAATACATCACTAAATTCTGTACTCTAAAGTTGTTTATTTTACTTTATACAAAAGTAAGTACGTTAATGCTGTATACAGAGTTTGCAAACTGATTAAATATTTTGGCTGTTACTAATTACTCAGGACTGAGGACTGAACGGAGTGACTGTGACTGTTAAGTACCAATGTTGTAATTAATCAGAAAAGCCCGCGCGCCGATGTGTCCTGCAGAATATCAGGCCCGGTCCAAAAGAGGAAAACATACAAAGGAGACAATGTATGTGATACAACTGGCAATTCAGCCAAATTGGCTGAAAAAGTCTAAGCTGGCCAGCCAACTCCCTAGCGCCTTGGCTGCATTAAAAAATCGCTGAAATTACAACTGCTCCCTGACAAAGCGATTTAAAAAACCCGGCTTGACTGGTGTTCTGTGCACAACTCCAAGCAATTGTTTTAGGTATATTCAGTTTTTGTCAGCTAACCCACTGCATACACTGCTGTATGTGATCTATTCCTAAACATGCGTGTGTTGTTGATGTTGTGATAAACTGTGAACTTGCCTGCATGTTTACAGCAGGTACATTTTCCACAGTTGTGATTAAAATATATGAATATTTAAAAATGACAGTGAGCCAATAAGGCCAAAGGGACATGGAGCCCTGGCTGTTATTCAGGGTAATGGACTGAGGAAAAAGGCATATGGCAGTGGTACTCTAAAAACCTTAACTGGGTGAACCTAGAGAGTAGCAGATGACTCACGATTTGAACTTCACATTGTGGATTTCTTTTTTTTCATTAAATGAAGGGCACAGCTTGGCGACTAAATTGTTTCCTGTCCGAGCAGAAGATGCACTACTGTAATGAATAAGAGTGTGTGGACCAGCGGAACAGGGGATTTCCATGAAAGGCATGGCAGACATATGCTTCCAAGTATGACACATCGTCCAGCGATAATTCATGTCGGCGTTTGGATTCACGGCAGCCCGTCTGCACTGGAAGTGAGGACACAATTCTAGCTCCAGCGCTAATTGTTTTTCTCCTTCAGTTCTCTGATGTGCACATAAAAGGCTGCCAGTATTTGAATGTCAAAGTGATGTCCCAGCTTGTCTTCTCTCTTTTATTTATTTCTTTTTTGCCGCTTTTTTCCTAATGTGGGGAACATCTTGTTTCGCCCGAAACAGCCCGCCAGAACGACACCGCCGCGGAAAGCTTCCTGCCAAGGTGCAGTCTGGGATTTGCGAGCTATCGCAGGTGCCGCCTCAAAAACTGCAGTAAATATTCGGCTGCGAGTACACACTCCGTGTCTCGCCATGTTAAAAACACACAGAGGCTCACGCAGACACACGCGCGCACACACATGGCTCAACCCGAGGGACAGCGATCACATGTATAATAGCAGGATCCTCTCTCTCCCTCCGTCTCCCCGCTGCCTGTAATTTGGCTGTCAGTGCCCTCGCCTCACGCTCTCATGCCGTCCCCCCGCACCGTGTCTCCTCAGCCACGCCGCCGCTCACGCAAGGCCCGGCCGTCAATCCCGCCGGCAGCACACTCCCATTACCACAGGCGTCCGTCAGGGCGACGGGCCCTCTGACTCCAGAGCCGCCCGGGCCGCGGGGGCTCCGCCCGGCTTTCACTCAGGCCCCAGGGGAAAGGACGGGGAGTGGGGCAGAGACAGCTCTGACTCCAGAGTGGCCCGGGCCGCGGGGTCTCCGTCCGGCTTTCACTCAGGCCCCAGGAGAAAGGACGGGGAGTGGGGCAGAGACAGGAACTGCCATGGCAGCGGGGTTTGGCCGAATGTTCACGGCTTCATTGGGGCTTCCTTGCCTGCACTTAAATGTGAATGGCCGATTGTTCAAATGCCTTTATAAGGATGGCGTCAGCCTGAAAGTTCATTTCAGTATTCTTATTATATCTAATTTTAAGTAGATTATGGAATATAATATCACTGATGCCTTTGATGCCACTTTGATGCCACTGATTCAGACCAGCTTGCTCAACCATGTGCACATAACTAGGTGTTTCCAACAAAAGTTGGCAGTGGATAATGAGATGGCCCATTTTGTGGTGAGTGACTGTCGTGTTTGAATGGTGTTTTGTGCGTTCGGGCTCTTTCCATGTGAGATTGGCGTTAGAGCGCGGCACTGTGACCACTGGCCCAGGACCACTCCCGCTCCTCCTTCAGCAGCACAATCAATAATCTATAAACACAGCACACATCACAGCTCAAAAAGTGAAAGGATCTGTGTAAACTTTTGTTTTACACACTGTGTCTGGAAGTAACTTCAAATAGAGAATACTTCAAACACAGGCCCTGAGTACTTTGATCTGGCCATGAATGCAGTAAAGATCTGTTACATGAAATTTTAAAGACGGGGCTCAGAAGGGAGGAAAAAGGCTGGAATCTCTGAGAGGAACAGGAACATCGGGGTCACTGATCCAGGGCGGGCGGTTAAAGACAGGCAGACAACGCAACATGACCTCGGCTGTTAGGACCAGGGTGGCGGTGACAGGAACACGGTCCTTGCACGTAGGTCAGCAATCACATCACTCTTTCTGCTGTGGAATTACTGTCAGGGTCATATCACCGCGGGAGGAAAGAGTGGCCCTCTGTCATTCGGAAGGTTGCCGGTTCGATCCCCTGCCCTGGGTGTGGCGAAGACACCTAACCCCCAATTGCCCCAGACGGTTGATGCTTTGCAGCCTGTCGCCAATGACGTGTGAGTTATGTGTGTGAATGGGTGGCAATAATAGTAAAGTGCTATATAAACGCAGTCCATTTACCATGTCTGAATTTGATAAATGCATAGTTATAGTACAACATAAAAATACAATGCAACAATACATGCTCCCACAAAGCAGCACACTGCACAGTGTGAACAAAAGTGCTAGCTGCTATGGGGCCAGCCCACTTGCAAAAAATTATGTTATTTCTCTCGGTTTTCGATTGCATACAGGACATAACAATAGGTAGTACAGCATAGGTCAAAGGGGTTAAACAGCAATTGTTCCCTGGCAGATCAATCATCATACTTTAAGTACCGCAGTATTACGCAGTGGGGCTTAAGTACGGTTTAAGTGGGCTTTTACAGAATGGACTGTAAGTACTGCACCATCTGGGGGGCAGATCTTGTCGCATGCTTGAAGGTAATCAAATGTAAGGGCTATCACATTTGCTCTAGTTTGACCCAAGATTCTAAATACTGCAGTAGAACTTTAGAGAACTAAAGCCACATCGGGAATGAACACTGATATTTGCATTGGCTCAAATGGCCATGGCTTTACATCAGGCCCTAGTGAGAAACACTGGGAGACATCAGGCCCTAGTGAGAAACACTGGGAGACATCAGGCCCTAGTGGGAAACACTGGGAGACATCAGGCCCTAGTGGGAAACACTGGGAGACATCAGGCCCTAGTGAGAAACACTGGGAGACATCAGGCCCTAGTGGGAAACACTGGGAGACATCAGGCCCTAGTGAGAAACACTGGGAGACATCAGGCCCTAGTGAGAAACACTGGGAGACATCAGGCCCTAGTGGGAAACACTGGGAGACATCAGGCCCTAGTGGGAAACACTGGGAGACATCAGGCCCTAGTGGGAAACACTGGGAGACATCAGGCCCTAGTGAGAAACACTGGGAGACATCAGGCCCTAGTGGGAAACACTGGGAGACATCAGGCCCTAGTGGGAAACACTGGGAGACATCAGGCCCTAGTGGGAAACACTGGGAGACATCAGGCCCTAGTGAGAAACACTGGGAGACATCAGGCCCTAGTGGGAAACACTGGGAGACATCAGGCCCTAGTGAGAAACACTGGGAGACATCAGGCCCTAGTGGGAAACACTGGGAGACATCAGGCCCTAGTGAGAAACACTGGGAGACATCAGGCCCTAGTGGGAAACACTGGGAGACATCAGGCCCTAGTGGGAAACACTGGGAGACATCAGGCCCTAGTGGGAAACACTGGGAGACATCAGGCCCTAGTGGGAAACACTGGGAGACATCAGGCCCTAGTGGGAAACACTGGGAGACATCAGGCCCTAGTGGGAAACACTGGGAGACATCAGGCCCTAGTGGGAAACACTGGGAGACATCAGGCCCTAGTGGGAAACACTGGGAGACATCAGGCCCTAGTGGGAAACACTGGGAGACATCAGGCCCTATTGGGAAACACTGGGAGACATCAGGCCCTAGTGGGAAACACTGAGAGACATCAGGCCCTAGTGGGAAACAC
Source organism: Conger conger (assembly GCF_963514075.1). Classification (NCBI taxonomy): domain Eukaryota; kingdom Metazoa; phylum Chordata; class Actinopteri; order Anguilliformes; family Congridae; genus Conger; species Conger conger. The sequence continues at coordinate 13,168,145 of NC_083765.1, forward strand.
TGGGAGACATCGGGCCGCAGTGGGAAACACTGGGTTGAAACCTGCTGAGGCTGCTGAGCATGAAGCCCTTCACTCCACAGTCTGCTAGAGAAGAGAACAGCAGCATTAATACACCAATATGTTGTCTCCAGTGTTCATGTGATTAAAGCAATCTGCACTCTGATAAATGACCACTTCATGCCAAACGTCCTTTCAATACTAATCCAATAGCGCATGCACTTAGCACGAGCTAGATACGTCTGTGTTTGTAACCCATCTTCTCCATATGCATATTCCTCACACGCACTCCGTCTTTTTTACCCCCCTGTTTGGCTACACTGTTACAGGAGCTTTGCATTTAACAAAAACGTTTTTTCCTCAATTTGCCACTTAATAGAATTCACTGAAACACTGGGGATGTGTAAGCAATACACACACACACACACACACACACACACACACACACACATTCGCACCCTTCAACATTCTGAAGGATCAAACAAATTCATAGACTAAAAAGAAAGTTTCTAAAAAATCTTTTCCCATAAATTACAGTCATCAGAATCCTAATGAATATAATTAGCAATTAATGCTTGTATGGTGAGCGACTAAACATAACGGCGCTTTTTGATGCATGATGCTCGCCAAGCCCGACACACGTGACCGTACAATTACAGCTGTTAACATATTAGAGAATAATTCAGTTTGGAAGCCTGCCCTTTCTTAGGGTGGGGATCCGTTCCATTAGAAGGTGATTAAATAAAGATGAGCTGGTGAATTTTTACTGTGGCATTACAGCGGACAAGGCCCATGACCCACTTTAAGCTTTCACATCTCATACGGATAAACCCTTTGATACTTATTTAAATGCCAGAAGCTATCTGACAGTCACTTTTGGGTATTGAAATATTTGGGAGATGAGGGAGGCGGGTTGTTTTTTCCACCCCACAAAGATACAGGTCAGAGAATGTGGGTAAAATTCAGACTTGGTTTAAGGTGAAGGCAAGCGAGTGATGTCACTCAATGTGTTGGACATGTCATTCTAAAAAAAACACACACGGTCCCGTAATAAAATATTCATCTGGGAGGAGCAGGAACAGGAATACAGACACGCTCAGAGAGAAAGAAAGAGAAAGAGAGAATGATATACAAAGGAATACTCATGCATGATGAATCCAAGCATGCATTTGGAGATATGGATACATTCGCTAAACATTTAACGTGTTTGTCCGCACAGCAGACTCAAGTATTGAACTAAGTTATGTTACTTACACCACAATGACCTCACACCACTCCATCACCTGACCCAACTGGTGTGCGGTGTGAAAAAAACATTTCAAATGAATTTGAAAAACATAAAGGAAGAAATCCCATTCACAAAATCCAAAATGAATGTCCTTAAAATTAATTGTGCTAAATAAAACCCCCAGAAACATTCAGGCCTACTCTTGTCACATCAACGTCAGGCCGTTGCCCTCTTTAGAGAATGGTGTGCCATGAGCTTCTGTAAATTTGGAAAGTGTGCTGTGTAAGGAAAAAGGTTTGGAAACGCTGCCATAAAGCATGTCATAGTGTGTGGTTTGTTGGGCAATGTGTGGCTTAAATCCGGTCCTCCTTAGATAAGCCTCACACACTCAGATCAGAGAGGCAGGCTTTGAGAGCTAACTGTTAACACAATGCCCTGAGGCGGAAATCTCATACAGAGCTTTTAAGCTGCCTTGGTCTTACTGCACATTGACACATTGAAAGAATTCTACCAAAGGAGTTGTGTTAGAGCGCGCTCTGCTCCTGTGTCGATTGCATCACTGACAAAATGACCTTTTCACAAATCAGGCTCTGCCAGGCCCACCGGACGGGCAGGAACTCACAGGTGGCTCAGGATCATGAGCTAATCATTGGTCAAGGCTGCTCTGACAACTGGAGAGCCTGCTCTCTGATTTATTCTACGCCATCTACCTAACCACTCCCCACCGCCTCAGGTAATTCCTGAGGTCTATTCTGAAAGATCAACCAAAGAGAATGAAAGCAGAACACAACTCTACACAAAGCGACTTGTCTCAGGGTCTGTTTGTCCCGCAATCGTTTCTCTACTCACTTCAACATCTCGCAGGTTATACAGCTGTACCGTTTGATATACTAAATACAGGTGGTCCCACCTGAGAATCAAACCTGGAACCTTTATGCCATACAGCTGGTCTTCTGATCTCATTTACTGTGGTTTAAGCTTTGTAATAGCTGGCTGAAATGAGAGAGAGAGCTGCCAGAAATCTCCACAATATGGCTTGACCACACTTGCACAGTCAGACTAGTTGGACCATACCTGCTTTCGCAAAACAGACAGAACACACCAGTTAATGGGTAGAAATGCAAGTTGGGCGTGGCGGCTTAATGTAAGATTAATATTATTCAGTTAATATTATTACTAATATTCAACACAACAGAGTTGCCATCGCTCCCCTTCGAAAACATAATCACGTCACCCATGACGTCACAGGGCGGGGGAGGCCGGGGGGAACGCGGGGCTGTTGAGGGTCGTCAGGTCATGGTTCGGAGAAAGCTGTATGTGCGCGTGGAATTTCAGCTTATCACTACCATTCCTTTTATCCTCCGAGTAATGCTGGTATCAGGCCAATATACCCAGGATGCCGCAGTAACCAGTGACTAAAGACCATGGGAAAGAAGCCCTCCTCACGGGGTCTGGAGCCCAGACAGTATTTTGCTTCCATTTACCCGATTCCGCCCGGTCTATTTGGGGCGCGAGGCGCGGGGTGCACGGCCCGCGGGGCCTGACGCAGAGCAGAGCCCTGTGAAAGCATTCCCAGGGCCCGTTCTCAGGACGAGCAGAGCTTTTTCTCAAATCTTTTTTTCTCTCCCCGAGATGAGGTCATGCTCGCACTCGTGGTTATTATCTTCTCGCCAGCGCGAGACCGGATTCGCATGAAGTCTCTCCGATGGCCAGGCTGTCAGGCGAGGGGAGACGAACCAGGGCAAACAGCGGGGGCACGTCTCCCAACCTCATCCCGGAGACTGTATTTTCTCTAACGTGGCTTTGGAAGAAAGAGAGAGCTTTGGGTTTAGTTTAGCCAATGAGATTGCGTAAGTCTTCCTGTTGTAAATCACAAGGCTTTGAGTTGCAAATTGAACTTACAAAAAAGACCACAAAAGAAAATTGCTCATAAATATCTATGAACTGTACTTCCATTTTAAAATATTAGGGTTTGAATTCAAAACCGGGTAAAGGGCAAGACTTTCCCATGTTTAAATATAGCCCATGGCTTGATGATTTCTTGTGTTTACAGAGTAGTCTTTCCGAGGTGACTTTTTAAGAGATCTCATTACAGCTGGATTTTATCAGTATTTTCCATCAGAGAGGTGCTTAGTGCTTTGTTTCTTTGGTATGTGCCATATGAGTTAATATTGATGTGATCTCCCTTGCAGACAACTCCCATTGGCTGCAGCATTATAATTCGCCTGTATCATTAAATATGGCCCTGTGTGCTGACAGAGATTGTGCTTATTAAAGGTGTCATGACAAGGCACAAAGATAATTCCCCTGGCTAAATTTGCTGATGTGTACAGAATAGTGAGTGTTCACTTCTGGCATAAAATGGCTACTATGCATCACACAGGTAGGTACGACCTATCAGTGGTGGTTGAGTTGAACTTCCACCCTACGCAGCAAAGCACTTTAAAGATTATGAAAGGTGCTACATGAATGCAATTCATTATTCATTCTTAATATAATTCATAATGCATAATGCTGACAGTTCTATTTTTAATATTCTGGCCCATATTTTATATAATATTTAAAGATCTATTTTGCTGTTCTCTGCAACTTATTGGCACATTGAGTATTCAGAATGTTGCTAAGTTTTAGAATTAATTTCTAAAGTGACGAGATTAAAGTGTACATTTTTGCCTTGATGTTTGGAATGTTAACTGGTTTCTTCTGTCTGTGATTCATCGTTACTGCTACAAAAACAATTTCTGACCATGGACAGTCCAAATTAACCACCAAACAGAATATTTTTTTCCTAGCATATTAGTCTTTTATTAGATGGCTCGGGCCTTCAGGACAAAGTTTGGCTATTAGGCTGCCTTACAGAGAGTAAAGCAAACTTTTGGAGCGTTTGGTTTGAATTAGCAGAGTTCTTTGCCAGGGTTTTACAGGTAAAACTGTACGTGGAGTGCCAGGTAGGTGGTGAAGAGAGTTGAAGCATACGGTTACCCACCTACAGAACTGTCTGGAGTGGCTCGACCTGTACAATAGCTAGCACTGGGAGAGATGAGAAGAATCGGAGGCAGAGGTGGGCTTTCTTAAGTGTGTGAGCCTTCCTTATTCAGGGGAAACTTCTTTACAGGTCTGCACTGAGGGAAAGACCTGAGCCCAAGGCTTCCTGAATAACACCAAATGAGAGAGATAGAGAGAAACCACCCAGATGGAATGGCAAACATGTTATATGTTCAACTTGTTAGTATAATCATAGTTATATTTGGAATAACTTTATTTGTGCATGTGTTTTATATGTAATGCTTTGGCAATATGCACTTGTGGTATGTATTTCCTGCTAATGAAGCACATTGAATTGAATTGAATTGAGAGAGAGGAAGAGAGAGGAAAAGAAAGAGCGAGAGAGCGAGAGAGAGAGAGATATTGTTGCTGAGTTCAGACAGTATGTTTTTACTTTAAAAATGACCAGAAGGAAGTTTCCCCCTTCTACTCCTGATGATAGTGCTTAAAACACTGTAATCTGTGCTGTACATTGCATATGTCCATAAGGGCTGGAAAGCAACCAGCTGCATACATCAGACCAGCGTGAACAGCAGTAATTACAGTGTGCCGCCAGCACCCAGGGTCAGGGGTCAAAGGTCACTTCCAGATTCTACAAAGGCACAGGCTTTAGAATCTTTCTCTGAATGCCTTGCCTTATCAGTGAAATGTTCACTTTTATTTACTTAAAGAGCTGCCCTGACATACTAATGCTGGAACAGGGACTCCTGACAAGCCAGAATAAAGAGTGTATCTGCTTTAGCTCATTAGTTAACAGACACATAAAACAATTTCATGTTTTCTTTGTGTTCAGGGAAGCTAGGGCAATTAGCTACAGCAAAGGCCATCCATTAAACTACAACAAGGCCCTGAGAGAGCAGGAGGCCTCCTGGGCAAAGCTTCAGTTTTGTGTAATAAAGTGGCACAGACAGCGAACACATTACTAAACACACAGAAAACCACTTACACCTGGGACACCGCCGGCAATCATTTTAATTCATTATTTTTGTCATTAATGGAACATGAATATGCCAGGCCCCTTGATTTCATCTTCAACATGACGGTGCTCTCAATATTCCCCGTTTTCTCCCAGCATTCAGGTTCATTGCAGCAATATTAGTTAAACATTGTTAAACAGTGCAGTGCATAAATCTGCTAATGCATAAGTCATGTACAATTAGAGCATGTAACAGACCCCACTATACACGTCCCAGTAGTACAAACTCAAATTCAATGCAAAGCAATTGATTTTTCATTGACCTTTTCAAAGCCTCGCATTCAGAACTTCCTTCAGGAGACGCATAGCTTAAGAGGAAAGATTATGGAACTGAAGGAATTCCCTAACCCCAAAAATCTTCGACTGTGACAATGTTTTCTTTGGGTCAGTTGTCTAAGTATTGATTTATTATAAAATTACTTAAATACACCCCCCCCCCCCCCCCCGTTGCTTCAACCTCACCTTGCCAGACCCACCGTGAACACGCACGCAAGCACACATACATACATAGGTACAGACACACAAAGCCACCTCATCCTGGTCTCTCTCTTTGAAGCACTTAATTCCAAAATAAATACTTAATGCAGCCCTGCTTTTGATGAAATAATTCATTGAACAAACTCAACCATTTACCATAAACCAAGTAGACAAGATGCCATGTTAGAAAAAAAAGCAGATTCAAGGTTGATCAATAGAAGCCTTGGGGTTTATTTACTATACCTTGATCAAGGCCACGAGATTAGTATAGGTATAGTGTAAATACCACTTTTCTTTGCATTTAGACTTCATTCCTGCAGCAGATTTTCATGTATCTGTTCTCATTAACATGATTATGGAAACAGCCTTCGGGCAGTGTGAGAGCAGACCGGCCCTTTACGAGATTCATTGGACACCGGGGCCCACGAAGACTCAGGCTACACAATGGTGACGGCAGTTTATTCCAGCCGTCCGCTGTTCCTTCGGTCCGGGGAGCGAGAAGCTGTAAAAATCTATAATGCTAAACAGAATGCATAATATGAAACAATAAGGGAAAACCATCACTTTTGATCCACAGTGTACACGAAGCCCAATTATAACAAAATGTATCGATGTCCAAGATGCCATTCTTCAAATGTTAAATCGGCAGACGAATTCGCAGCGCGAAGGACATAATGTAAAAAGAAAAAAGAAAAGAAAAAGAAAACGCGGAAGAAGTAGTAAAATAAATCATGATTTAAAAAATAAAAGTGTGACAAATAAATGAAAATATTTACAATGTATAACAAATTCGTACGATACATCTCCCTTGTTGAATAAAGTAAACGGCAGTCGGAGAGAAGATTGCCAGCTGTGTGTAAAAGCGCTGCTCCTGCACTGAACTTTTCTTTATTAATGCTCCCTGCGTTTCACATTTCAGCTTTCAAATTTCTTGGTTGAATTAACCGCATTGCTGTTTACTGAACATAAGGGAAGAAGCTATATATGCACAAATTCAGCGACGCAGAAGTAATATCCCTGGAATTAGAAAATTAACTCAATTAAGAAAAGCGCAGATGCAAGATTTTCCATTTTGCTTCGCAGATGCCTCATGAAATCGCTCACTGCTGAGTGTTTTTTTTTTTCTTCTCTCTCTCGTCATCTTGTACACGATAATGATGGCCTTTTGAACCAGGGCTGGGTGCAAACTGTCGTCTGCTCGCCTTTGGTGACTGCGGAAGGCTACAAGTGAAGAAAAATAAAAATTCTCCCACGCTGCATATCGGTGCCAGGCTGCCAATCTTTCCCTCACACATGTACGCAAGTGCATCAAATTTAACATTTTTAAAAAAGCATTTTTTCAGTAGCAAAACTGCTTTCTTCTAGCGTACAATATCACGTGTATTTACAACTGGCAATGTGTCAATAATTAACCAGTGGTAATAAATGCGGGAATGTTTTATTTGTATTACATGTAAATATAATTCAGTACGCTATACGTGTTGTACGTGAATGGATAGTTCAGTTTTGCCTGGAATGATTAAATACAAAGAAATACCATACAATGAACAAACAATTCGTTTTTCCGGCCATAGCTGTAACTGAGCTGACTAATGATGCAACAGCCCAGAGCACGTGCGAATCATATGTTGCCTGTTGTTATGTTACTTACTGTAATACCGGATTGCATAAATGTAGATGCCCTTTTCACAGATGTCTATATTATGGGAGGTAAAAAAGTTTATTTGCCCAAAGCCTGGTATTGGATTTTTAGTCAATAATACCCATGAAGGGAACATTAAATGATCTATTCCAATTTACAGGACGCTTGTTTGATTTCTTTGCCAGAGGAGCTGCGCTACACTAGTGCTTTCGGTAGATGGCGCAATATTATGATGCTTCACCACACGAAAACATTCAAATGGTTGGAAATAAACTGTTATTTTGTGGCAACCTTGCTTTAATCGAACTGATTATAATGAAACCATTTCAAAAGCTTCCGTTGCTTCATAATGAATTACACAAACGAAGTGACCAAAATAAGCTGAAGAATAAGCAGCACGTAATAATATCAGTGACTGATAAATAAAAATGAAAGAAATCAAAGTGGTACAATTAATCTGGAAACCAGGAAATGTGGTAAAATATTAAAATATGATCCTTCCATCTCAGGCCAAGTGCAAGTAATAGGGGGCTATTACAATTCACATTCCAGATTTCTTTTTTTATTTAGAGAACAAGAATTAAACCGTGCTTAAACATATTATTATAGCATGTTTCTGAACCTGATTACAATTTGTGCAGCATGTGATTAATATGTGATGAGAATGAAACACTGAAATCAGTTGTCCATTGTTTATTCAAGTCAAATGATTTTATTCAGTGAAAGCACCAAAATGTACATTGCCAGGGAGGCACAGGAGGAGTGTGGGGACTGATTACTGGGAGGCACAGGAGGACTACTGAGTACAGGGAGCTGCAGAGGGCTACTGAGTACAGAAAGGCACAGGAGGGACGTGGGGACTGAATACAGAAAGGCACAGCAGAGCTGTGGGGACTGAGTACAGAGAGGCACAGGAGAGCTGTGGGGACTGAGTACAGAGAGGCACAGGAGAGCTGAGGCTACTGAGTACAGAGAGGCACAGGAGAACTGAGGCTACTGAGTACAGAGAGGCACAGGTCTGTTGAGTACAGGGAGGCACAGGAGAGCTGAGGCTACTGAGTACAGAGAGGCACAGAAGAGATGTAGGGACTGAGTACAGAGAGGCACAGGAGAGATGTGGGGACTGAGTACAGAGAGGCACAGGAGAGATGTGGGGACTGAGTACAAAGAGGCACAGGAGCGCTGAGGCTACTGAGTACAGAGAGGCACAGGAGAGCTGAGGCTACTGAGAACAGAGAGGCACAGGAGAGCTGAGGCTACTGAGTACAGAGAGGCACAGGAGAGATGTGGGGACTGAGTACAGAGAGGCACAGGAGAGCTGTGGGGACTAAGTACAGGAAGGCACAGGTCTGTTGAGTACAGGGAGGCACAGGAGAGCGGAGGCTACTCAGTACAGAGAGGCACAGGAGGTCTGTTGAGTACAGGGAGGAGAGGCGAGGCCTTCAATGTGAGCCATGCCATGTCACAGGATGAGTTAAGAACATGTCTGTGAGCCACACCTTCCAGTGGGACAGTAAACGGCAGTCCCTATACCACAGCTGATTACCACTGACTGAAAAAAATCTATTTATTACATTACTGGCATTTAGCGGACACTCGTATTGACAGCGTTTTACAGCTTTTGGATAGATACTGAGCAATGCAGGGGAAGCAGCTTGCTCAAAAATACAACAGTGTCTTACTTGCGAATCAAAACCTGCAAACCTTAGACTACGAGGCCAGTTCCTGCAATGCAGCCCATTCTCTTGACATATCACCCAATCTGAGAGGTCAAAAGCAGCTGTTTTTGTTAAGATCAATGATATATTAAAGTCAATTACAAATGAATACAGACAAACTACACTCAGAACATATACTGACCCTTAAATTTTTTTTGTTGATAGAAAATAAACATTGCCATTTTTAATTAAAGCAGCCTTTTCCATGTATTTCCATCTATATGTGTCATATACGAGTTGAAATTTCTCATTAATGTAAAGAACATTTGGAGATATAAAGATTTTTTTCTACTCAACCACAAATAAGCACAAAACATATTTAACAGTCAATATCAGCTTGCATTATGAATAATAAAATATGAAAAAGATATGGATCATTCATCACTTTATTAGGTATTTATTAGACTTATTTTTTAGACTTAAGTCTTCTGCTGCTTTAGCCTATCCACTTAGATGTTTGATGTTCAGAGATTAACTCTAGAGACTGTTGTTTGTGAAAATCCCAGGAGATCAGCAGTTTCTGAGATACTCAAACCACTCTGTCTGGCACCAACAATCATTCCACAGTCAAAGTCACTTAAGTCATTAACTGAACATTAACTGAAGCTCCTGACCATCATTTGCATGATTGTAGACATTGCACTGCTGACACACGATTGGCTGATTAGATAATCACACAAATAAGTAGGTGTACACGTCCTAATAAAGTGCTCAGTGAGTGTATACAAAAAAATAAAAAAACACTACTTCAAAGCAGCACAATACCAAGCTTTAAACACACAAAGATAATGATTATTATATCGTATAGACATGCTCATTTTGCAGTGGAACAGTTTCTCTTTATACTGGTGCCCGGTTTTCCTTTTTGTCATGGCTCAACACATTCTGTGAATTCCCAAAAAAAATGTCTATTACTTTTATCTGGAATTCCTATCATCTAATATCTTTAAGGGGGGGGGGGGGGGCTTATTCACTTAGGCCTAGTTGGGCTTGGGGAGACGGGCCAGCGCAGTGGAGGCTGTGTTCACCTCGTTGGGAACGCCGGGAGTGGCATTCCCTGACGTCAGGCTCGGGTACAGCCGGCAGGGAGGTGCTGGTAGCTAGGGGCAGTGAAACTTTGTGGAATAAAAAAAGTAAAAACTGATTATTCCAGTCAGCATGCACCATCACAGCAACAATCACAGCCTGGCAACTTCACAGCTTTCAAAGGCCTTTGTGTTCTTTGGCCCCAAGAAACGGCCAGTGACATGCTGGTGGGAGCCTACGGCTAAAAAAAGTTAAAAAGAAAAAAAATGTTAAAAAAGAACTTTCTGTCAATTGTGCTGCTGTTGTCCCCAGAGTGTGGGCTGTGTGTGGGTGTAGACAGGAGTGTGTGTGTGTGTGTGTGTGTGTGTGTGTGTGTGTGTGTGTGTGTGTGTGTGAGAGTGTGTGTGCGTGTGTGTCTATGACTGTGTGTGTGTGTGTCTGTAGATGTGCATTTGTATATGTGTGTGTGTGTGTGTCTGTGTCTGTGCATGTGTATTTGTGTGTGTGAGTCAGAGTGTGTGTGTGTCTGTGCATGTGCATTTCTGTGTGTGAGAGTGTGTGTGTGACTCTGAGATAGCATTGAGGACCGCGGGCGGAGAACAGGCTGCATTCAGCCCCAGACCCACTGACCCAACGTGGTGCCATTCAGCACAGGGTGGACAATGTGAGCTATATTTGGTTTACTGACAAAGAAACACAGTAAGAGGTTATAGTGGGTTTTTTTTGAAGGAACACTGGCATGATGCTTGTGTGTGTGTGTGTGTGTCAGAGAGAGAGAGAGAGAGAGAGAGAGAGAGAGAGAGTGTGTGTGTGTGTGTGTGTGGCAGGTACCAATTTCATTATAAGCCAATTTATGAATGACGTGCTAATGGAAAGTCACTGGTCTCATCCACAGATAGGAATCTTTCCTGATGCTCTCCGGAAAACCTTATGGCATGCACTAAATAAATGTGGAAATCCTTCCAATCTATTAATAATAAGAAAATGAGCTCTTAAATCTTTCACCTGTATGAGAGAGTGTCAGTTTAAAACGGTGAGCTTTGTAGGAACTTTTACAATTGCCAAATCCATTATGCGAGACCAGTCTGGGGCGAGGAACGCGTTTGATCTGGCATGCCGCGAATAAGCCTCTTCAGCCCAGCCCTGTAGGCATAGAGAGCAGGAGTCATGTCTGAGGAACGATCCTCCTGCCCATCTAAACCCAATCATCACAGACACCGTGCTACCTTTACATACACTCAAAACTACTACAACACTGGACCTTCACTGCACAATTTATAGCATTTATGTTTATTGTAAGACTCCCGGTGTTTTCAGCAATAAGGCAATAGGAACAAAGAAGGAAGGTCTGTCGAGAAAAGTGTTGTGCAATGGCATCACAATATACAGTAAGAGAGGGCAATTCAGAGGAATATCAAATCACATTAAATACTGGTACGATGACATGTCTCGTTTTTCAAAATTGTGTAACCTTCTCTGATGCGTTTTTCTCCAGAAAACTATTCTTTCCAATTCATAAGCATATCAAGAAACGATATCTGACTGTGTGTGGTAGATTTCCATATGAACTCAGGCAATTATTGCTTTTCTTTTAATTAAGCAGTTTCCATTAATTCATAATTGTGAGCATCTTATGATTTATTTATCCAACATTACCATAATATGGGTGCTTACAGTAGGACGAACATTACTACTATTAAGAATCAAAGTGGCATTGGCTTTCTGGCATTAAAAATGAACACAAATGCACAAAACCATATAACCACAAGATTAAAGCCACCATTAAAATATATACTAAAAGATGAGATGCGGATGGATTAGAATAATAAAGTAGAATACAGAATTTATCTTGCTAACATTAATTAAATTATATTAATTTATCGGCTTCTAAAGACCACTGTAAACTACTGAAACATGATTTTATACTGGGAAAGAGTCATTTATGTTTTAGGGCAAATTGTTTTATTATGTGCGGCAGTCGAAAATAACTAGGAAATATTTTTGAAAAAGAGACATTTCATTCTGAATCCTCACACAGAATTAATTTTATTTTGCCAGAGCAGGTTGTGATAAAATGTGAAATACATTTTCCCCAAAGCCCACCGCTTTCCTGCTTTTAACATTCCACCATTAACAAAATGATTCCCTACTCAGCCTCCCCTGTGCAGAAAAGATCAGCCCGTCAGTGTCAGAGCCTCAATCTCCCATTATCCTCTGTGGCTCCTGAAAGCCACCTCTCTCCACACTGTTCTTCTTCAGTTCCCCCACACCCCATTTCAACACTTTCACTTAGCAATTTAAATTCATAAACCTGCTTTCTTCAAGTACGGCATGGCATTTTATAAGGGTTATACTTCCCTTAGCATACAGTACATAGTAATATGGTAATGTCCTTAAATTATAATATAATAATGTCCCGCAAAATTAGTTTGATATTGTTTCTGCTATTGTGATTATGACAACAAATACTGTATGTTAGAGTATCCCCTGAGAAAAAACGTTTTTGATAATCACAAAGAATGGCTTGAAATTATTTTGTAAAATCTGTACAGCAATTATTAGTGATTAATAATAAAAAAATAAAAAGCAATAATACGAATCAGTATTATTCATAAGATAATATATTATCAATAACGTGCACGTTCATGAAACGTGTGTTTGAACAGGATATCTGCTCAAATATTCTGATATGGTGATATTTGAACAGGCATAATGTGAGGGAATGTGTGTGTTTGCGATGAAAGGATAAGCATTCAGAACAGTGCTGTACGCAGACACACAGGGAGAGCTGGGCAGGCAGAGCAGGGCTCTGAGGCAGAAATACGCTGTTTATCGGAACATGCTGCATTTTCAATGAAATCCCAGCCCCTTGGGAGTGGAGAAGGCCAAAATAATTAATTGGTGTAGAACACAATTACAAACAAAATCTATGCAGTAAATATTTCAGTATTATCGGATTATTAATTTAACACCCTGCCCTATTTTCTGGTCAAAAATGAAAGACCTGGGTTTACATGAAGCAGAATCTTTTGTCACTTTTATTTTTTTGAAATCACTAGGGGTCAGGGGTTAAGAGTTTATCGTTGTATGTGTTCAGTAAGGGGTTGACAGTGCCTCGGACTTAAAGGACCGCAGCCAATAAAGCACAAGATGGACAGGTGTTCATGGATTTCGTACAAAGTCCTGCCACACACACACACACACACACACACACGCACACGCACAGCCAAACACACACACAATGTGCTGCTTTGCACATCTGTATTTATTGTTTAAAACTAACAGAGTGTATAGAAACATCTTAAAATTAGATTTGGAATGGCTTATTATTTTACAGTTAAATTAAAAAACTGTTCTTACATTAATCTCTGAATACCGCATACTGTCTTGGTGGATATGCCAATGCCACAATATGTTGCTTTTGTGTGTGCGTGTGTGTGCGCGTGTGTGTGTGTATCTGCCTATTTGTTCCGGTCAAATTAACCCATTTTACAGGTTCAATAAAAGAAACATGATAGTGGAAATGATTATTTATTTTTAAACTGAAACTCCATGGCCTTGGCTTATTTTCTGTGAAGAAAATGTACAAATGTACGCCCCTGATCAAATGTTCAGTTCAATTTGACCCAGGAATAAAGGGTGGGAACTGTAGGTGAAAACCGACAGATCATGGTAAATATGAACCCAAAAGGGCTCTTCACTTCTGGTCACACCGCTGCACATACAGTGAGCACCATAATTAATTGGACAGTGACAATATATTTTTTTTCTTTTGGTTCTGTACATCAACACCTTGAGTTAGAAAGGATACAATGAGAATGAGGTTGAAGTGCAGTCTGTCAGATTTCATATGAGGGTATTTTCATCCATATCAGATGAACCATTTAGAAATCAAATTTTACATAACATTACGTGGCATTTAGCAGACGCTCTTATCCAGAGCGACGTACAACAAAGTGCAAATCAAACACAAGAACAAGTGCAAAAGTGGACCTGAGAGGACAGTACAGTTCCGAATATATATATATATATCTTTTTCTGTACAAACCCCCCCCCCCCCATTTTTTTGCATCAAAAATATTGGAAAGTTTAGCATAATTTAGAATAAAGGTAATCTTTGACACATAGCCATCAGCAGACGCTGGTATCTCTCCTGGTGATGCTCTACCAGGCCTGTACTGCAGCCATCTTCAGTTCCTGCTTGTTTTGGGGACTTTTTGTCTCCTCTACAGCACATTCAATTCGATTCATATCCGGTGATTGAGTGGGCCAGTCAAGGATTTTCTACTTTTTGGCCGTCAAAAGTCCCTTTGTTGCTCTAGCAGTATGTTCTGGGTCATTGTCTTGTAGAATGCTGGTGAATATATGAAATATTTCATCTGACTTCATTATTCAAATTCAGTCTGCAGTCACATCAGCAATGAAGACATGTGAGCCTGTTCCACTGGCGGCCCTACAGGCCCAAGCCATGTTTCACGGAGGAGGTGGAATGTAACGGTTGTAGTGTACCCTCTATAGTCCTGCTGGTGTAGTCTTCTCCGTATGGTAGACTTTGACACATCTGTTTTTGAATTCTTCGGGCATCCACTACAGTGGTTTTTCTCTGTTTACTGGGTCATTTGACATAATTGAGCTCACCAGTTGTTTTTTTCTTGTTAATAATGAACCAAACTATTGACTTGGGGATGCCCAGGGTTTTTTCAATGTTCCTGATTGATTGATTTTAATTTCTGAGCAGTGTGATGGCCAGCTTAATTTGCATTTGTTTGTCATACCACAACAATCTCCAAAGGCAATTGCAAAGTCTAGAGTCAAGACAAGACATCAACAGCTCTCTTTTGCATTCACTAACGACACAAATAAATACACTTCTCTAATGAAACACATCTGTGAAGCCAATTCAACAAGTACTTGTAGTACCTTAAAATGGGGGGACCATTTATAAAAGCTGCTGTAATTTCTAAACGGTTCATCCGATATTGATGAAAATACCCTCAAATTAAAGCTGACAGACTGCACTTCAGCCATTGTCATTGCCTCCTTTCAAACTGAAAGTGCTAGAGTACAGAACCAAAATAACAAAAACTGTGTCACTGAATTATAGCGGTCACTGTACATGTACATGAATACTTATACCTATGCACACATACACTCACTAAGCACTCTATTTGGAATACCTATACACCTACTTATTAATGCAATTATATAATCAGCCAATCGTGTGGCAGCAGTGCAATGCATAAAATCATGCAGATACGGGTCAGGAGCTTCAGTTAATGTTCATGTCAGAAAGGGGAAAAATGTGATCGAAGTGACTTTGACCGTGGAATGATTGTTGATGCCAGAGGTGTGAGTATCTGAGAAACTGCTGATCTCCTGGGATTTTCACGTCTCTAGAGTTTGCACAAATTCACAAAACAGACACTCACATATTGGGGAGGGACAAAACAGATAGATAATGGCTTTACATCACAGTCTGTGGGTCACACTTCCATCATCCATCAATATGATCAGAAGAAGACTATCAGAGGACACAAAGCAACAAACCACATGCAGCAAGTCAAAATTCTGCCCATGATGTGGTGTGTAGATTGGCATGCATAGTGTTCTGCTTTATCCAGTGCAGGCAGGTGCACACCTGCACGCACACACAGTTATTCAGTGTCATTTCACAATTATTTTTGATTTGACATTTAACATTTTTGAGTGATTCTCATAGTGAGTGATGAATACTGTTACATTTGGTTCTTGTTTTGCCTTTTAGCTCAAAACTATAAACATCAATACTCACAAAAACCTTTTTTTCCTCATTATCGCGGATATCTTCCATTAATTATACTTTTTAAGAAGAATTAATGGCGCTACAATTGTTAAATGTGATCTAGCAGAGGTAACTAGCAGGCATTAACTATACATTTTATCTGTTTATTGTTTGGGAATAAGATAAAAACAATATCTGTTAAGTATTTTGACACAATCATTATTTATGTATTGGTTTAAAATCCCAAAAATCTTCCGGACATTGAGTAGAACACAAGGGTAAAGCATGTGAGTGTGACTGTGTATGCATGCATGTGCACACATGTGAGTGTGTGTGTGTCTGTCTGTTTAACAGTGAGAGTGTGACTGTGTATGCATGCATGTGCGGACATGTGAGTGTGTGTGTATCTGTTTAAGTGTGAGAGTGTGACTGTGATTGTATGCATGTGCTCACATGTGAGTATGTGTGTGTGTGTGTGTGTGTGCATTTGCGTGGGTGTGTGTGAGTGTTTGCTTCAACACTGCACAGCTCCTGTAGTTTCACAGACTCACTGTAAATGAGAATAAGGATGAAGACAGAGCTCCAGCTCATCTAAACCCTGTGCTTACAGCACTTGGTGGGACACCCTGACACAGGGCATTGGCCGTTGTCAGTGATAGAGTATAATAGGCAGTCATGGTGTCCCTGTGTGTCTTCATGAATCTGAACATGCTGCTTTACATACAGCTACAGCATGTAGAGAATGTGAATGCAGAGAAAGAATGGCAAACATGACCTCTACTGCACCTCTGGCTGGCTTGATTGAGGTTATTATAACATAAGGAATCCATTATGTTTTTGCATTCCATTATTCATTTTTGTTGCAGACGCCCTTATCTAGAGTGATGTGTTCATTTATGCAGTTACATATTTACTGAGGCAGATCATGTTCTTGCTCAAGGGTACAGTACAGCAGTAATGTGCTTGCTGCTATAGCTGCGGACTCTGAGTTTCTGTACAAACAGAAACTCCTTATCCACTGCATAGCCCTGCTGCCCATTACAGTAAAACCTGTCGGCATTACTGTAATATTTACATGTGTATCTAGAATGTGTATAGATTAAAACGGCGATGTTCACCTTAAAGTGTCAATCTGTAATTTTTGAATATTAAAGAATAAACTATTTGATACCTCCTCACGAGCAGAACCCTGGATATGGATTCACTGTGTTTGCATTCTTAAACTGCTGCTCTATATGCTGTTTTGCACTGGCGGTGTCGGGTACGCCATTCCACCACGCATTCAAGTATGAATCATGCACACAAACTCGCATGATGAATGCAAAACGCAAGCACCTAAAATCCAAAAAGAATCCTTCAAATGGTTTGATGTGTTGCTTAATATTATTTACAAATGAGCCCTCAGCTCCAAGGTACAGCGCAGCTTCCTTTCGAATGGAGTGTGAAAACAAACTTTTGTGACCACCACACATCCCGCCAAATACACCCAAACGGAAAAAATAAGGATAAACACTTTAAGCGATAAGCACTTTAAGCAAATTTGCGCTACAGTCTCCCATCTCTCTTCCCATTATCCTGAGCAGAACTATATGATATTTGTTTTAATGGCAAACAGCAGAAGAGCCTGGCTGGTGCAGTGGAGGGACTGAATAAAATCTGCAGAAAAGCGAGGCTGAGTGAGGCTGAGCGAGTGAGGCTGAGTGAGGCTGAGTGAGGCTGAGTGAGTGAGGCTGAGCGAGTGAGGCTGAGTGAGGCTGAGTGAGGCTGAGTGAGTGAGGCTGAGTGAGGCTGAGTGAGTGAGGCTGAGTGAGGCTGAGTGAGTGAGGCTGAGCGAGTGAGGCTGAGTGAGTGAGGCTGAGTGAGGCTGAGTGAGTGAGGCTGAGCGAGTGAGGCTGAGTGAGGCTAAGTGAGTGAGGCTGAGTGAGGCTGAGTGAGTGAGGCTGAGTGAGGCTGAGTGAGTGAGGCTGAGTGAGGCTGAGTGAGTGAGGCTGAGCGAGTGAGGCTGAGTGAGGCTAAGTGAGTGAGGCTGAGTGAGGCTGAGTGAGTGAGGCTGAGTGAGGCTGAGTGAGTGAGGCTGAGTGAGTGAGGCTGAGTGAGGCTGAGTGAGGCTGAGTGAGTGAGGCTGAGTGAGGCTGAGTGAGTGAGGCTGAGTGAGGCTGAGTGAGGCTGAGTGAGGGAGGCTGAGCGAGGCTGAGAGCCGCAGAACAGCGGAGGGAGGGAGGCGTCTACTGCCCATCTAAACAGGAAACCCCCGTCTTCTCCATTTTATTGTGCTGGTCCCACCGGGCCCCAGTAAATTATAAAGACAACTGTGTGCAGAATACTTCCCCCAACTGTTTGTTCCCTTGAATGAATGGGTATAACAGTGTTTAAAAATGTCCTTTTATTTATTTATTTTCAAGACATAAAAAAAATGATTTGAACAGCAACGGGGCCAGAAACAATGCTCAAGCTGCCTGCTCCAGGTGCTTTTTACGGTGGTCCTCTCCGTGATTCATGCCGCCATTTCCACCGGCAAACACAAGCCCCCGTGAACGAAAGCGTTTAACTGTTGAGGACGCACGCCATAAAAGCGGCACATTACGCACGGCACCCGGACGGCGGCTCTCCCGGGCTCCGGCACCGCGCTCGCCATTAATCCAAATGACTGCCTGTCGCCTCAAAATGGATTCGGAATGGATCTATTGCCACACGGGTTCTCTTTTCGCGATTCTGCTATTCTGCGCAGAACAAATTTTCTTAATTTACAACAAAACAGTCTGCTGCACAATCCTAATGCTCACCCGTGTGTTTATTGCCATGTTTGTGCTCAACAGACACCCACGTCTGGGCCCCTATGCAGTGCATCACTTACATTTCTACAGTAGTGTGCCTACTGAGGCAATGCAGGTTAAGCTCATGTTTATCCTGGCTTTTACAGTAATACTACAAGCCAGGAGCTAATTAAAAATAGGACCTTTGTTGTTGACGGGCAGAATGTCACTGTAGTGAGAGAACAGTCTCAATAGTGATGTTGATTGTAGTCAACCAAGTTCAAAGTGTATCCGAGAGGGAGAATAAAACATTGTCAGTTCTGTCTAATTAGGACTCGCAGATGTATAATTAGGGTGACGGAACTTTCTGGTGAATTGCTTGGGGAAACTCAGCTCGATGTCTAAACAATTAACTCATCTATTTGTTGCGGCACGTATCAGGGGGAAACAGCAACATGTATGTTGATGGAGGAACATGTCTTGTTTCTGCTCTGATGGAGAAGGCCCCCCTAAGTGTTTCACACACTGACATTTATTTCATTACCGTTAATTACTTTGGTCTGAATCCACCATGTGGTTTCCCAGCCTTTCAATTTATGTTTGTGTTGACTGTATTAGTTGGTGTATTAGTGAGGCAGGGTTTTTTCCCCTCGAATCTGGGTCCTGGCACTGCCACCCACAGCGACACCATGGTGCACTGGCTAAATTAGTGTTATGATTTTAACGGGTACATGCCCATTCCACCTAATTAATCCTGCACATCACAGAAAAGCGTGGCCACTACAGGCCCAAAAATATCACCCAGTGCACATCAAAGGCACTTCTGCTGTGAAAATAAGGCCGTTATTTATTTTTTGTTCCATTTTATTCATTTTTTATATAATGATGGTCAATTACTTTGGTAATATGGATTTTTTTATTTATTTGCACAATAAATGATAGTTTATCATGAATGAGCTCAGGCAGTAGGAAATGCTGGGTGAAGTTGCTGAGAAGGGGAAATTAATGTGGAAATGAATCTGCAAATAAGCTTCAGAATGCATACTGGTGGGTTCACATCTGATCAGTGTGACTTTACATTTATATATTACATGTAGGTTGGCAGTGTGCTCCTTGATTTCATTTGGGTTTGCATAAACGGGTCAAACTGGCTTAATCTGTTTTCAACACTTTTAGCTGGTCAACCAGCTGTTCACAAGCAGACCAGTTTATATAGTCAGAAATTCCACCAATTAGGCCACCAGTTTATTCTTATTATTTAAACTACAGACCAGCTATTACAAGCTAGAAGTGTCGAAAACACATCTTAAACCATCTTAGAATGCCAGCTGGGCTTAACTGGAATGTTCAGCAGGGGGATTATTAAGCCACATATCTGACAGTGAAAAGCTCACCAGATGTACCTGAAACTGCAATAGATGGACATGTTGGATGTGACACTGGTGAGTGTCTAAAAAAAGCCACCCATAGACATGCATTTCAACATTAGACATGTAAGAAAGAGCACACCAATGCACGATGATGATGTTTCATACCTGCCCTTCTGCCTGACTGTTTACCAGGTAGATGGCCAATATCTAAGTGCTAACGTTTCAGATTTATATACATAAATTATATCACAGTGTCATTTACCCTTTTTTCATATTCACTGTCGTTTCATGGGAAGAGGTGAAGAATCCAAATGCTGGGGGGGGAAAAGTAAAGGTTACCACTGATTAAAAGAGAGAAAGAGAGCAGACCTACAAAAGGGCACACATAACATTTCAGCAGAAAATACACTCATGTTTGGGAATACACTTAGTATCTGCATAAAGTTCAGCTCTTTATGTGGGTTTCACAAGCCATTTGGTGCAATGGCACACAAGGCTGCATTCATTTAATATTAATAGTTCGTAAAATAAAACGGTAAAATAAACATTAAAACCCAGTGGTCATGTTTTTCTTTTCTTTTTTTTATCTTGATAATGAATCAGTCCATTTGTGTGGTAAATTAAATCTGAGAATCAGCGGTTCAGTCTGCGCACAGCAAAGGGAGAAAGATGGGAAAAGAAGGACTGCCCTCTCTTTGTCTCACAGAAATAAACGGTGCACTCTCCAGAACGCTCCATGGCCTGTCAGGATACCGCATATTTACTGTTTACTGCTAGCTGTTGCAACATGTGGTTTTAGCATGCGCTTTCCCTCCTCTAGTTAAATCATCTGTGGTCCCCCTTGGCCTTCCTCTAACAAATGCAGGGCTGGTCGCTGCCACTGTGGTTTAAATTTTTTAAGCAAGGAAAAAGGCATGTATATGAAATAATAATGACCATTTCAGACGTTTATATTCCTGTATCTGTCATTTTTACCACTCGCTCCTTCCTTCATCTTTTCTCTTTCCATTTGCACTTGTCTCTCTGTCTCCCCCGTTTGTGTGCGAGCGTGCTGGCATTATGGTCCTCAGGAAAAAGAGATGGGGCGAATGACAGCTCTCAGAAATGGCCCAGCACCCCCGACCAACCGCCCGCCCCCCACCAACTACAGGGCCCAGACACCCCTCTGGCACAATCTAGCACCAAGGCAAAAATCACTCCCCCAAAAAATGTCCCAAATGTAGGGTTTCAAGGGACACTGTGGGCCGAAATTTATTGTGAATTATTTATTTGAGAAGTTGCAAGAGAGTATCATTAATGTACGAAGGCAAAGGGAGACTCAGGATGTGCCATAACAAGATCCATTATAAAAAAAGAGATTTTATTGAATAGAATAACGGTTGTTCCTCCGGCCCCTGGAGGAAGCTGAAAAGATGCACAAGAGCAGTTTAGTGGGAGATTGTCAGGCTTCGGCCTGGAAATTGTACTTTCGTTCCACATTTTCTCACATCAGCTGAAATGGCCGGAGAAAGGTAATATCTGTGATTATTGTAAGAAACAGTAAAAATTCAATTTCTTCTCTCTGTCAATGCTGGTACAAAATGTAATGCAGATATCAGATATGGCTATTTATAATGTAATTTCAGTACTACAGTAATAATATTGTTGAAAAACATGGTGAATTAATCACTTTGATATTAATAACATGTGAGAGGACCTTATGTATTGTACTGTACATCTTTTAAGGATTTAGACAGAACATAGCATGTTATACAAACAATGTGAAGGAAATATCGGCATATGACATCTATATTGCTCCTTTGAGTTCAAGGAAAGGATGCCTTTTAAAAATGACACAGAGACAATGCACATACAGCGCAATTGTCAAAGCAGATGAAATACATTGTTCTCCTTTTCCGTCCACATTTCATCTTGACAAAACCCTGCCCTGACATGAGAGCAGAGATGCCACAAGCCATTAAGAGCTACGAGCTGCAGGATGTTACATCACTTAAGCTCCCCAGCAAGCGGCAGAAACCCCGCACATCAAGAGGAGATAACGTCCCGCAGAACAAAGCCTGTCAGCATCCATTTGGCCCGAGGGGTCAAAGCTTTTACCGGTCTGGTTCAGGAGTGGAGTACGAAGCCGCGATGAGGCCTTCCAGAGGAGCCCCTTCTCCGCAGACAGGAACGCTTGTTAAGACGCTCTGGAGTGGCTCGGATGGTAAAAGCACTCTCTGTGAGCACATACAGCTGGCTATTTAACCTAGACACAGGTTAATGACAGCCCCGGAGTTGGCGGTGTGCAGTTGTAGCCATGTGGCAGCTTCAGTCATTGCCCTTGGATTTGACTCCCAGTTCAACGCCAGGGTTCGGTGAGCTCAGCAGTCATCAAAATCAACTCGCAAGACTGTGCATTTTCACAAAAGAAGTTACACTTGCCTTTAGTTAAGACAACTTAAGGACAGATGTTGATTGAATCCAGGCCTATGACGAGGGCTATAATTGGCTACATCCCCCCAGGAGTATAGCGAGTTCCAGTTGGACGGGGCTCCTTGTGCTACCACTGCATTAGCTCTTCACAGCTACGCACCAGGCCCCCACAGACGACCAGTGGCTGTCAGTGAGAGTATGCCTCTTCTGATCACAGCTAGGCTTTCTTCAGACATAGATCACAGTAATCGTGGCACTTTCATCCAACAAATAAATCCATGCTGTCTGCATAGAGCATTATAGAGAACCTCACAGCATCCCACTGTGGGTTCCAGGGCCCCTAAAACACTCTCTTTACAAACTGTCAATGATTAGGACAAGCACACTTACATTTCCCACATCATGAATGATCTAGCCCAATGCCAGTCCATACTGTAACAGATTTAACCTAGCAGAACCCAACTCATCCAATGGGACTGATTCATTCCAACTCACACCACATGCCAAGCGTGCCCCCACTTTCCACACTATAAGAGCCACTGGTAGTGGCCAACAGACTCCCCATAGTTCCAAAACCAACCCCAGCACAACCTCTTTGTAAAAAGGGACTGAACCAGGGACAGAACTCTCTGGGGAGAGAACCAATAGCCAATAACCAGAACTCTTTATTAAGGTGAGAGGGTCAAGAGCAGAACTCATTACGAATGAGAACAGGACCAATACCAGAACTCTTCGTTATCTGGAACAGGACAAACAGCGGCGGTTATTCTGATTAAATCATACAGATCAGGGGTAGACTTGGGGGTTAAATATGAGCAGATGCCCCATCAGACAGGCGGGTGTGTGTTTCAGGGAACCCCCCGCCAGACTATGTGACCCGTGATCCGGAGAGCAGCCTGTATTTCCTCAGAACAGGGCCCTCGCGTAACAGCAGCCCATCAGGAACACAGAGCAATCGACCCCCATGACCCTGGCCAGATAAACGCGAGCCCAAAAATCAAGCGCCAGCTCGCTGATCATAAGTGTTTACTCAAGTCTAATTTCACACTGGGATTATAACAAACCAAACTCCAGAACATTAATGCACCCCTCCTCTTACATATCTACTTCATCCTGTACATACATTTAGTTAGAGTCACTGAAATGGTTGTTTATTTAACAGCTAATCCTAGCTTAATGCAGTGTGTGATATTGAACACTATCCCAACACTACTGGTCGGGTAACAGAGTCTTCACCACAACACTCTCCCAACACTACTGGTGGGGCAACAGGGTATTCACCCAACACTCTCCCAACACCACAGGTAGGATAACAGGGTCTTCATCCCAACTACTGGGCAACTGCGAGTGTGACAAGAGGTACAATAAACCCAATGCAGAAATATCTCTTGATATCCTGCAGTGACCTGTTGCCTTTATCTGATTCCTTTCATTTCAAACCTGCTTTTCACTTCCTTGTATGTCATTTTAACTGCAGTTAAATGAATTGCCCTTGAGATCTCCGAAAGATTGACAGGACAATGGAGCTCACAGACCCACATGTGGCAGTGCATAAACATCAGCACTTCCAGTGCTCTCAACACACCATGTGTGCAAGTGCTGAAAGATACAACCACACCAGATACAACAGAGCAGCAGATTACGCTCTGGTGAAAACACAGTACCACATATGAGCTCTGCTAAATGTGCAGGACATTGCTTACAGATCACTTTTCAAGAACATTAAATGAGCTAAGAGAGGCTTCCAGAAACAATAATGGATGTTTTTGAATTGGCGTGCTTCACAGCACATGGTCAACATTATGTTCTGCTCAGGATTCATTTCAGATGACAGCGGGGAAAACTCACAATTTTACTGTCTTGGTCCGTGTTGGGGCGGCACGGATGGTGCAGTGGGTAGCACTGCCGCCTCACAGCAAGGAGGTCCTGGGTTCGAATCCCCGTTGGCCGGGGCCTCTCTCTGCGGAGTTTGCATGTTCTCCACGTGTCTGCGTGGGTTTCCTCCGGGTACTCCGGTTTCCTCCCACAGTCCAAAGACATGCAGGTTAGGCTGATTGGAGAGTCTAAATTGCCCGTAGGCATGAGTGTGTGAGTGAATGGTGCGTGTGCCCTGCGATGGACTGGCGACCTGTCCAGGGTGTATTCCTGCCTTTCGCCCAACGTATGCTGGGATAGGCTCCAGCCCCCCCCTGCGACCCTGATCAGGATAAGCGGGTTCAGATAATGGATGGATGGATGGATGGTCCGTGTTGGATATTTTCTAATAGCACAGGATACAAATGTGGTGAAATCACTGCAGTATAACAAAAGGTAGGGTCGTTGCCCCTTACATGGTGTTCCATATTCATCAGCATCACCCTCCAGAGCAAGGGCGTTATTTTTAGTTGAACATTAGGGGGAACACCTAGGCACCCTGAGATATGTTTTTTTTAAGGGGTTATGAAACATATTTGGCCAATATAATATTTATTTCCCGACTCGATCACTGGACTAGAGGGCAGCCTGTATCTAAGGTAACGTAGACTCACTGTGTCCCGAACAGAACACGAGAAAGCAGCCGCTTTGTGATTATCATTTCTATGCCAGAGACTTTCATTGATGTGAATTTGAGCAATAATTATCGAGAAAACAACAAATAATTTCCCTGTGTTTGGAAGACCGTGTTAACTCACAATGTTCCGAACAGCACCTGAAGCACATCTACTGCAGATTTGCACGCTGTTATATGGCAGAGCCATATAAGTCCACCCGGTTCGTTGTCTCTTGGTAGACAGTTTCCCCACCACACTGTCACAGGGGAGAACCATTACCTTGTCACTGCATTCTGAAACAGATCGTTCATCTGGACTTGGACTTTACATACTCACAAAAACCAAAGCTGATCTGGAAGCAATTTCTTATTTATTAATCATGAAAGTATCACTGTCCGGAACATCGTGAGCTAGCTTGGTGTTCAGAACATGGTGAGTCTACGTTACATGAGTGGGACCCAGATTATTGGTGTTTCAAGCCCAGGTGTAGCCATGATAAGATCCGCACAGCTAATAATTATTATTATTATTAGCTAAGTAGCAAGTATTGTTACAGCCAAAAACTTACTAGATAGCTAAATTAATAATTGTTTTACAATAAAATACACCTGTGTTATCGACTTGATTTTCGCATTTTCCAATTTCCCAAACCCCAAAACACCCCCAAAAAAATCCCAAGCTCTCAAAAAATGCATAGAGAAATGCGCAAAGAGATCCCCCGATCTAATGTTACAAAACACCTGCGCTTGAAACTTAGAAACATCTGCATCTAGATTATTTTATGTTATCCTTCATATGAGTTTCTTGGTCAGGGCTGACTGTTAGCATGTAAAACACAATTGTTCAGACAAACAGGGGCAGATCCCTTTTGAAATGTACACGGTCTACTCACTCCAACGGCATTCTTGCGCAATGCATCATTCTTGCGCAATTCATCAACTTCACATTCAGATCCACTTTTGTGTTTCATTGATTGTTTCACTGTCTCTCATTCCTTTGGCCTCTTTCTTCAGTAATTAGTTAGGTAGTTAGGGTTCCCCACCATTTAGACTGTAGAAATTCCAACTAGCAGACATTCAGATTTCACCGCCAAAACTAGCTACAGCTAGCTACAGCATTCTGCATCATCATATTATAAAAAACACTTGACATTGGACAACCAAATACTCAGATTTCCCAGCAGTCTTTGCATATCAGAAAATAAGAAAATGGGCTACAGCTTTCACAGAAAGTTTAATAATTTAATTAATAGTGTTTGGAATACATTCTCTGCACTAGTTGTCATGTACGGAGACTGCTGTAATTTGTTTTTTGATGTACGTAACCATGAAGCTGATATGTTTGCTGAATTGGCAGTCGGCTATATAATACACTCTAATATTCTGGCTGGTTATGGCTTTAATGCTGGTTTGATAATGTTCTTGTGCCGTGTTAATGTTTAGCTGTTGAAATTGCATCTGACTAAGTTTGAATAGGGGGACAGTTAAGGTTTTTTCAGATATCGGAGGTGATGCGACCCCTTGTCCCCTGTGTAAATGACGTTTATGCTCCGGAGATTACTTACCAACTGCCACAAATAAAAATTTCACTGTGTAATGTATTGCTTACTGTGTAAGGTGTAATATTTTGTTTGAATAATAACTTTATTATTCATTTGAACTATTTTTAATGTGGGAATAATTTAGTATTGAATGCAAATGTGAGTGCAAGCAAATTGTAATGAAGATTCAGGCTTATTTTGCATCCACTTTTCATAAGCGCTCATGTCTGATTTCAATATGCAAACTGGATCTTCCTTGTTTGTCGTAAATATTTATGCAGGGTGAATTCATCTTGTAAACATGTCTATTGGAATTAATAATTATTTAAAAAACTTCAGTCCTGCCCAGTGGGACTTTGTTGAACTATCATTGCTATTGAAAGTGAAAAAGAAACACCAATATTAAAAATCATTAAACTATTACCCATAATGCTAAGCAAGATAAAGCAGTCTGCCCCTGCCTGAGACAGGAGAGGCAGCCAGGGCCAGATTTGCTTCACAGATCATGCACTTAAACAAAACTTTCTGTGCCTCAGTCTATCGCAGCATCTGGCTCCTCGCGTAATCCGATATTAGGATCAAATTAAGTAGAAATGAATGGGATCCTATATGACAGGCTGCAGATGTTCCGGGCAGCCATTGTGATGATCTGGTTGCCGCGCCGACATAATGAATTGTGAGCGTAGCGGCAGGGGCGCGAGCGCCAGCGTTTACGAGGGCAAACGCGGCGGAAAGTTACAACGCACGCGTGAAGCGGGAGGGTCCCTCGGGCCCACGGGCTCCGCTCCGCTCTGCCGTTGTCGTGCGACGCCTTTTGTCTTCCCTCGGATCCATTATCCCCCCCGCGCTTCCTCTGCGCCTGATGCATGCGCACAGCCAACCCGGCGAACGCATTAGCCCACAGTCACAGTCTGGGTACACACAATCTGTCTGTGAGGAAACCTGTCAACGAACCCCCCGCATCAACATGAGGTAACTGAGATAAGCCTATGAGACACAGGGCAGCAGATCTAACCTATATTCCCTGAGGAGTGGAATGTAGTTTCATGGATTGGATGGGTTTCTGGTTTAGGGTCAACTTTTATCCTTAACATTTATCTCACATCTTTAACCTTAAATGTTTATTATAATTATTATAAGGTATAAGGGAAAAAAAGAATGAGGTCTTGACCTTTGTTGACCTCGTCATATTGTCCCTGTTATTTGCTGAGGAAAAGCATGAACGTAAAATGTGCACTCGCACGATATTCAGCAATGCTTGTAAGGGCATAATGCATGCAATCCTGTGGGTGCATCAACACACTATCTACAGAATTCAAACATATATATATATATATATATATATAGGTAAACTCAATGGCACATACACCATTTGGTATTTAAAAACTATTATTTTTAACTCCTGATAAATAATGTGGAGCTAGATTGTCTTAGATATTGTAATGCGTGAAAACCCAATATAATCCTTTGGTTAACCAGAAAAATAAATGTATGTATAAATGTTTATGCACCAGCAAAGGTGGATCAAAGACGGATTCAACTCAACCCACTGTTAGGATGCCTGGAAAAATGTTAAGGTTGTATTCGTAAACATTACAAAATTCTTCATTTTGAGTATTTTTTTAGGATTACTACAGTACATCTAATGTGTTTGGCTCGGAGAAGCCTGCCAGGGAATGCCTTCCCAGTTTTTTTACCCCGCTCCCCTCCCCAAACAGTCTGCAGGCTGCTCCTCATAAATATGTAGGCCGCTTATCAATTGCACGCTGTGCCGAGTTAGTATTTATTTTGCCACACAAATGAGCTGTTTCACAAAGGCTGTAATTGTATTAAGGCAGGCTAATAAACCTCAGGTGTACAATTAGGAAAAGGTGAGGCTCACGATTTTGCGCCTGTGGCACAAAGCCATTCTGTTGCCGTGGCACCAGGCCGTGCCCCCGCACTCTCAGGTGACAACAGGTTTCCACGGCGCTGCCACACAGCTCACTGTACCGACTCCGCAGAAAAGCTCCAATCACACCTCTCAACGCGACTGGCTGCCAGCGTTCCCCCTGCTGCTAAATCACATTATTATGACCATATTGTTTAATCACAAGTCTCTTAATTGTAGCCTGGAGATCTATTATTTTCTATTTTTCCCCTCCTTCCTCCTCTGGTTCAGGTGGTTGGTTGCTGCGCATCTAAATCACAGAGCCTCTTACAGTGCAGTTCATTAATGTCAGGTTGGTACACATACAGAGAGCTGTTAAAGTGCCAGGCCAAATCTAATTTTTACATTTTCATCACAGTTCTGTTCCCGGGGTCCCTATAATTACGTTATAGCATGCGGGAGGGCTCCTGTGTGATATGGAGACAATGGTTAAACACACACAGTATTTAACCTTTTGTAACATTTTGTAACAGGACACTTTGGACTCTTTGTTTCATTCACTTTGATAAAAAAAAAAAGAAATTCTGCCATTCTCAAGAAACAAAAAAAACTCATCCACACCATGGCATATTTATGTGGCAGGAATCTATGTTTGTTAGCATTAACAGCCAGCCTGATTCCGGTCTGAGAACATCAATGAGTTCTCATAGAAGAATTGCATCTGTGATTGATGTTATTGTACGATGTGCTTACAGTACAGCCCAGCACACGTCTGAGCCCTGAGACGGGGCGATTTTCCTCCAGTCCATCCATCTATTCTCAAGATAAATAGCTCCAGTTGCTCCATCTCACACTGGGACATGGAAAGTTTACTTTCTTAATAAATAACAGGTGCGGGATTGTAATATTTCCGTGCTCTCCAGACCTTTAACCGCTGACAATGAACTTTGACGTTAAACGGATTCCACGTTTTCCCCCCCCCTCTTCTCTCATTTGCTCAACTGCGTTTCTTCCTGGGTTTTGGAGTTTGACTGTGACCAATTTCTACAAGGTAAAGACCAACAGCAGAAACATTCCTGGAAATAAGTCAATGATTTATTTTTGACATTCTGGAGTTTTCCTGAAGACAAAAAGAAACATAGCTCCAGAACGGACTCACAGGCTGGTTTTAATAATGACAAAAATGTACATAAATAATAATATGTGACAACCCTTGTTTAAACTTTTCTTACAAGCTAATACTGGTGAAGGCAATCCCAAGCCTCAAAAGACTTACACAGTATAGCCTTTAAATTAACAACTGATTTACACCTGCAAGTTCAGGAGATCTGATTTCTTTGTCAAAATAATGACCCAATTTAAACAATCAAGAAATTGGATAGAATGAAATCCAGGTGGCGCCGGGTCAGATTCAGTTACTAGTGTTGCACAGGTTACCAGAGCATAAACATAATAATGGGAGAGTGAGACTGCATAAACCTAAAACCTATCATATGGTTCTGTCATATGAGAACATTTGACACATCCACCAACATTTGGTTTCATTCTCCTATCTCTGCATAATCTACTCCCGCCCAGACTGGCAGTTTTGTGGTGTAGCTCTTTGTGTGATAAATATTCCCTGGCCGGTGGAACAGCGCATCAGAGGAAAGCAGACTCTATGGCTGGCACTCCCTATGTCGGTGCAGCTGGTATAGAGGAGACATGATCGCATACTGTACATACTACATACTGCTGAGTCCCACTGCACAGACACATTGCACATAGCAATTATCGCTCCAGCACTTTCTTATCTTGCTTCATTATAAATATGGGAACTTGATTAACAAAAAAGAAACTTATATACACTTATATGTCAACTCAGTATCATAGACCATCAAAGGTTCGTTTCATATTCTAAACTTGTAAGTTTAAATAAACTTTATTCTCATCTACAACTTGACTGAAAAAAAAAAAAAAAAACATTGACTGCATCAAACCTCGGAGTTTGAATGCTTCTGAAATGGACCTGTTACAGCAGTAATGCCTTAAATCGTCCTGTAAGGCCCACTGCAGTGGAACAGGGAAGGGAAGTGCAGATTGCGAGTGCATTTGCATCAGTGCTGCCTAACGTGCTGCACAAACGCTTACGGAAATGTGAAAATGGCAGCATGAAATTGAACTTGATACGTTTCTTTTATTCAAGACTTTTCACCAAAGTCCACCTTCTGGCGTGGTCTGGCAACTGCAAAGCTAATAAAACAGGAATGGTAGACTGTACCATGGTAAAGACAAAAAAAACATTTTGCTTTATAGCTGCCAACACAGTAAAAATGAACAGAGAAAAAGTACTATTGCATACATCCATCATCCATCATTATCAAAAATTAAGCCTTCATCTTAAATGTCACAACTTATATGAAGCTTCTGGGTCAACAGAAGAGCCGGAGGTAAACAGAACTTTTTTATTATTGAAAAGCCGATGCCTGGAATCTATAAAACTAATCTCTGTATTATATGGATGGTATATCTCATCGTTGGATATGCCATCACAATCCAGATAATATACAGATCAGTGGACCTGTGTAAATCACCAGAACATATCTATACTGTATGTTCTGAAAATGTTAAGTTTTACTGTACAGAGAAAAAAGCAACTAATTTCCTAACACCTACTAAACACATTAGCCAGATAGCTAAAGTACTGAACACTGGCAAGCTTACATACTTGATAACTTTCCATTAAAATAAATTATCTGCGATAGAATGATATATCATGACAAAACAGCATGTGACATCAGCGAGATGATAAACGTTCCTGAAAACGGCTAAACGCGTTTTTACGGAAGCCTCCTTCGCATCGACACTAAAAAGCGAATAAACCTGTCTGTTGATCTGCGGTGCGGCCCTCTCGTACCTGTCCCCCCCGGTGTCTGCAGCGTCTGCCCCAGCGATATATAACCCGGCCTCCCTGGAGAGCGCAGAGCTCGTCCTCCTGTCTGCGCTGGCAGGCCCTCCTCCCCGGAGAGAGAGATTCCCATTAGCACGCTGCCCTGGAGCAGGTGAGTTATTTCTTTGGCAGCGCTTTGCGCATTACTGTGGTTATGAAATGATTTTAAGCACAGGCCCGTTATTTTTTTTTATTTTTTTTTTTTACAGAGCAGGATAGGTTTGCCAGGACTCGACCCATAACCATCAGACATCCACTTGGCTCCCAGCAGGCCCAAATCCCATTGCCATTGTCAATTCCTGTTTACTGAAATTAATACTGTAGCTGCAACATCTGGTGAGTTGGGAGGGGCCGCGGGGTTCAGAGATTGTCACGGTTAAGTGAAATTACATGCAGCGACACAAAGACGCAGCCAATATACGCAAAAGGAGTAGTGTCTACAGGCCTCACAACCGGGACACTGAGCACTGTGAGGGAGACACAATATGAACAATATAACAATGACATTTTTCCAGGAATTGTTTCAGACTCTGTGTCGGACTCCACCTCATTCTCCGGGCAGGCTCTTCCAACAGGACACCAGCCGTGTAACACGACATTACTGAAAGTTGGCATCCTAAAGCTGGAAGCTGGCACCGAGACCAGGTTTTTTTTTCATCCCGCTCCTGAAAAACGACTTTTAAAAAGTGACAAAAAGTTCTTCATGAATAGCCTTACAAGTAAAATGTCATATTTCCTTGTGGAAAATTGCCTCAAAAAGAACAATTTTGCGATTTCTGAGCTCTCGGACATTCTGCTGAGTACCTAAAGAAGAGTATGTGGTTTTCACAGTTCCCACTTTAGTACAAAAAAGGTAAAATAAATTATACTCTTTAGTGCTCAGAAAAGAGCGGTAAATGTGGTTTCTTTGGTCCATTCTGGATGATCCCCTAAATATGGATACCATCTGTTGCAGGAGCTCTACGGTTTCATTTTTGGTTTCAAATTTAAGTTGCTGAGGAAACCGAGATTCCACAAGTCAGCATCTGTGCGCTTCTGTATATTTTGCACTTTTTAAAAATAAAACACAGTCGATTAAAATATGCGCGTGAGCATATACAAGACTTGACACTATACTTATCTAAGGCTCATTAGTCCATATCTCTTTACTAAAGTTCTGTGAAATCAATGGCAGTTCTTTGCATAAATTATCTTAATAAACAGAGTGTGTTTTTTATAATTAATTGAAAATTGAAAGTGAGGGGAAAGGGAAATTGGATGCAAATTAAACACCGATGCACATACATCAGACACAGACGAACGTCCGTGCTGTAGAGAACACAGGCAGGGATCCTGCAGCGCAGCCAGGGCCTGGTGGAGTTTTCGAAAACGCATTTTGATATTTTGATATTTTAATGCGACTCTGTTTCCCTGGCCGGCCGCTCCTCTGGGCTTTTGTTTCCATTCTTGGGGTTCCTGGCAGAAAACACAGTGCTGGTTGTTGCGCGACTGCAATGCCGCCGGTCGTACACAGTGGGCCTTGTTATTCTTGGACGGATGGCCCAGCCGACTGTTTCAAATTATGGCTGCTCTCCCTCCAACGTCTGTGTGCTGATCCAGCGGCTAATAATGCCAAAAAACGGCCAGAGCTACCAATCCACCAAGTCCTGCCAGTAGCACTTACATTTATACTCTGATGTGCCTAGATTTGCAATTTTATACTAAAATTGAAGCTAGCTTGCGAGGGATTTGTCTAGGACAGAGGATTACGTAGTGATTTTATAGTAACAGAACAGTTCTGTTTTAACAGATTATCACTAGAGGAGGTGTAGGAAAGAAGCCAACTAAAACTGTTTAATAAAAATGAAAATCCAACCAAAGATGGAAAGCCAGACTATGATTTAGTATAGTCCTCCACATATGCGAGAATGTGGAGTATATCTCAGTAAACAAGCATGTACAATTCTCAACAACCCAAAATAATATCTGTTCACCAGAAGATGCACCAACTGCTATGAATTCCCTTGGGAAAACAACAAACTGTTATTGTAACACATAAACTGGCATGTGTTACAGTAAGGTAGTAATACATACTCATATATGGAAATATGTTAATACAGACATAAATGGCCAGCTTAGTAACTTATTTTGGTTTATAAAAAAAAAACAAAAAAAACATCCACACATACAGTACATTTCATTAATTTGACTGCAGATTACAAAGACGGCAGAATCTAGTGGCTATGGAAATGTTGACGCTTACCGGAGAAACTCCACACTTGATGCCAGTAAGAAACCAAAAATATGATAGACACCAATATGCAGCAACAAAGCTCTGGCTCTCGCAGTGTTTTTCTTGAAGTTATTGCTCTGCACACACAAACGCTGATTGAAGTTCTTCCACTGTATACATTTCGGTGGGCTTGACGTAAAGTGATTTGGATCCTCAGCTCAACTGTGGTCACCTGCCAAGTTTTCATTTGGTTTTAAGAACAATTTTCATTCTTTGGAAGCGTGAGTCACATTGGTCGTATCCAAAACGTTTTTATTACCCTGCACACAATGGATTGAATTGTTTGAGCGATCTGAGTGGTATGGCAACGTCTTCAAATTGCACATAAATGATGATAAAGTGTTTTGCTTTGAAATAACTTGCATGCAGCCAAAACCAAAAAGAATAAGCACAGCAATAATGCATTTCAGATTTAAATCAGGCTTTAGTGACATTCAAGTGTGTGTGGGATTAGATTAGGTTCTGGGGCACTGGCCACTCAATTCATATGAATCACATCACAAAGCAGTTATTACATCACTTTTTAAAAATAACATCCTTTCAACAGAAACCAGACAAGAACCCTTAGCAATTTCATCAGTGTTACTCTTGAAGAAAGGACAGTTGCTTTGTGCTATCTATCAAAGCAAAAAAAAGAAGCAGCAAGAACCAAAAGGTGGTGAAATTAGTTTCTGGCAATTTGATTGATTGTACCAAGTTTTAGTCAGCATTATGTTAAAGGTGGCTTCAGTCACCACCTCCAGTTAAAACTCCTACTGTACACAAGATCATCTTTCATCAGATGAAGTAACGGATCTGTTTTTTGGGGATCACAGGAATTTGTGCATAGTAGTCCCTAAGTGTATGGTATCACTAGTGAACAGTGAAAGAACTGGGTTTAATTGAATACACATTATGAAGATATCTATGTTATGTAGTGCACACATCCCCCCCCCCCCACACACACACAATAGGGTTCCTGAGTGGTTGTCCGGGGCAATAAAAAAATTAAAAAAATAACTCTTCAGCATACAACACTGATTAAAGTGGAAAAATTCTCCAAGAGTGGGTGATGATATAGGAACAAGATTCTGCTCTGGCGTCTCCCGAAAACTCTGAGGCCCCCACAGTGACTGCGGAAGCGTCTGGTTCCTTATCGAGCCCCGGCCGAGCTAGCCAAGGGACACCGGGGCGTACCGCAGGGAGGGCCAAACGCCGTGGCTCCACCATCTCACGCTCAGCCCAGTGCAGACTCCACAAACGCACAAGAGAAGCTGCTCCTTTTGTTCCTCCTCTCCCTGACGATTCCCTGCTGCCGGACTGTCTCTGTTTTGCGTCTGGCTAATGACATCTCTACCAGAGGCTTGCATTTATCATCCAGGGGCCGGAAGGGCCACAGGGGAGGTGGGGAAGAAGACAACTGTGGCAGAACTTTGCCAAAATAGAAACACATCAACATTTCAGCCCCGCAATTACTCGATTATCAAATATAACAGCCATTTTATCATGGAGCCACAGAAGAGCCGTTTGAATGGAATTCATTAGAGGGTTTATGAATACTGTTAACCACGGAGAACGAAGAGAGCGGAAAAAAACATAACTCATGGAAGCAGATTACTTTGAGCATGTTTAAAGAATTAAGGCACTACTTCATTCAGTCGAATGCATGACATTCTTGCTCACTTAAACCAACAACAAATTAAACGCAACGTTGCTTCATGAGCACAACTTAGAAAAGTAAATTCACTAAAAATCTTCCTCATATTCATTGCAGCATATATTCATATTGCAAGGCTCTTCTTCTTGTCTATCAAAAGCTAAAGTCTAAAGTTAGCAAATAATATGCCATTCTGTGAAATGTCAGAATTTTGCTTCATAACTTAGTACAGGTTATCCATCCAGGTAAGTGATGTTACACAAATATAATTATTACCTTATTTGTCTACTCTGCATGATAAACTGCATTTCACTTACATGAAATCTGAATTGGAAGTGAAACTATCCTCAACTAAACAGTTTCAACTAAACTTAAAGAAATGTAGCAGTAAATGCATTATACAGGAGATGGCTTACAAGCTTAATTATGCAATTTGGAGTAGCCCAGTTACACATTGTAAAAGCTCACAGGGAGAAAGAAAAGTACACTACTACAGGAACTTAAATCAATAAATGATTTGGTACTTATGACTTAAAGGGAGGAGGGTACAGTATATCATGTGTCATTACCTTGATTTGAAAGCACAAGCATATCCAAGGTAATGTACTTTAATAAAGAAAGCAAGTAACAACCATAAACTGCAGTGGCGAATCAATTTATTCTTCACTGATGCAAATTCATGCAAGCCATTTAAAAATGAATAAATAATGGCAGAATGGATTTCCCCTTCTCTTGTCTCTAATGACAGATCTGATGTTTGCTTTGACTACAGTCAGGGGTCCAAACCCACAGCAGGAAATGGACACAGGAAGGAGAGGTTTAAGAAAAAAAATACAATCTGAGCGCATTAGCCACCAGGCTGCAGAGGCTCCTGCCAGCCCAAGATACTGAAGGAGCTTAAAGGGTCAGGTGGGTCAAGCAGGTGGAGTAAGCGTCCGACTGTCTCATCTCTACAGAAGTGCAGGAGGGCGCACATTTCCAGCCGCACAACACTCACACATGAATGTCACACTGAAGGTTGCTAAAATGTTAAGCCTGGACAGAGCTGTTGGGGGACTCACACGGCTAAGGCACCATGTAGTGGTGCAGATGAGCCCTGTAGTCTTGGATCAAATCAGGCCGTGCCAGCGCAGACCGTGGCCGGTAGCTCCGGTGGGCGATGGGTGATTGCCGATCGGCGAGGGTACGGCAGGGTTCAGTGTTTCATCACGGACAGCATATAAAAGCTCTTCCTCTAAATTAGGGCAGGTATGGGATCTTTTCCCAAAAAAATTTGAGCTAAAATAAGTCATTACATTCTATGCGGGCCCACGCTCCCACCGCGACCAGCTCCCAAGCACATTCACAAAATGGCCTACTTTGCAAAAAGCTATTCACCAGCTTACCCATGTAAATGTAATTTTGCATTAAACTCTTCTAAAACCTCACCCACATCAACATCAACTGCAGTTTACGCGCAACAAAACATCCAGAGATAAAGAAGAGTTATCCCACACAGGCTGGGCCTGCTTCAGTGGTTTGAGGGTAGAGGAGAGACTCTCCTCAGCTGAACCAACTGCACAAGCTCCTTAACTGCAGTATTAAAAAAGCACTCTCACACAGTAAATGATTACCCCAGAAGACTGCCCCCAAAATGTTTAATCACAGGGGTTCCCCTCAAACTTGCATGCGGGATGAACATTTAAAAAAATGACGTCTTTCCCAAAGAAGGAAGGAAGAAGGAATCGCTTTGAACAGACACATAACTCATTTACCACTCAATCACCGCGAAACAGGAAGACTCAACTCATTAAGAAGTCTGTTTAAACCTTACTTCAGACACTGCAATGAATGTATTTGCCATGGCTGAAACATGCTTTTTAAAGACAGAGATGGAAAATGCGTATTAGTCTTTGTCTGTTCGTGCGCTGGGGACAGGGGGACAGAGCAGAAGCGTGTTCATGTGTTACCCTGGTTATTCGGACATGCCTTATTCAAAGCTGAAACGCAGAACAGCGCAGGGAATTCAAACATGTACCTGGTTTTAGGCAACAGCCCACATCTCCCCGTACAAACGGCCCGCGCCAGAACAGGGAGGGGGGGGGGGGTAACAGCGGGGTAACAGGGGGGGTAACAGGGGGGTACACAGGGTTGCGGCGGGGCACGCCGGTGGAATGGGACCAGTCTCTGAACATTTCCCGCTATCAATAACCGCCGCTCTGTCTGGTGTCACCGCCGGCCAGGCCATCCCCGCCGCCCGAGAGCTGTTTTTATCAGCTGCTGTATTTAACAAGACAGCTCTATTCACGCTCGCCAGCTCCTTGAGCGCTGATGGGTTTTTCTCAAGGAGCCCTAACTCTCTTTTATACAGGTTCTACACTGTTCCCGGGGTCCTGCAGGCCCGTCTCCAGGGCCGAGACGCCCTCGCGTTTGACTTTGATTTCCTGAGGTAAGTGATCCGCAGCTGCAGGGCCAGTGAGCCGGGGATGAAGCCTGGCCCCTGCTCCTGATATTGTACACTCTAATGCAAAGTGAAGCCGCACGTCTAAATAGACTGTCACATTTCCCCCTCCCTCATCCCTCCCCCCCGCTCCCGCCCCCTTTTCTCTTTTTTTCACGTTTCCAGATATCCCCCAGATGGGATTAATTTCCAGGCTGTTCTGGAGCATAAACGATACAACGATATTAAGGGGCATTAAACTACTTGATGACATTTTGGTGTTGTTAATGAAGACTGGCACATGTGTGTGTGTGTGTGTGCGTGTGTGTGTGTGTGGGGGGGAGGGGTGTTGGTACGAGAACGTGGGCTCGGCTGAGTCCAGGGGGGTGGTAGCGGGTGTGACGTGGGGTGAATGCCTGTAGATGACTGCTCATGTTATGATTTAGTCAGGCCAGACAGAGAAGATAAACTTTCAAAACTGAAAATAAACGCACAGCCCGTGCCGCTTCTCCACGGAAACCACACGCAGGGGTGTGGGGGGGGGTGCACGGGTATTCTGTCACAGCTCCGCCTTTCTGCAAGACCGCATCTGCGATTCCATTCACCCCCTGACGCATTCCCCCTCCCCCCCCCCCCCCCCCCCCCGCCAGTTTTTTCGGGGGCAGACATTCTGATGAAACCCCAGCCAATGGCGGGTCTGTGGTGCCTACATTAATTGTTAATGACAATCGCAAGCTTCACTCTGTTGGGTTTGTGCACGGTTTTTAAGAGGCCCGCTCTCCTATCCCCCGATAGGAAACGTGATACGGGACGTGTGAAAACAGTGTGGGTATTGTAGTTTAATTGGGCCCGCGCTGTGGGCCGATCCCCCCTGCTCTGGCGCGTGTGCTGGGGGATGTCTGTTCCACAACAGGAAAGAATAAGCCCAGGCTCAAATCAGAGGAAATTCATCAAATATGGCAGTCGGAGTTGTGTCTTTCAAGCCCCGTTTCCTTGCCATATGATCTCTATAAACCAAATTACCGCCGGCTCGCTCTCGGGTCCCCCTTAATCAAAGCCAAATGCCGGCAACAATGGAAGAGATCGCCCCAGAAGAATGGAAAATCTATTTTTTTTCTCCCTCAACTTTCCCTGTCACCACCTCCTCCTACATTTGAATTTATAGACTTTTCTTTTCTTTCTCAATGTCTCCTGTATTTTAAAAGTCGGAGATTAGATTACAGTGCCAGCCTCTTTTGATTTCATGTTAAATGACACCACTGCTTATTAAGATTTAGTTAGAATACTTTTTTCCTGGAGATGCTCATGGGTCCAAGATATGGCAATTAACAAAAATGAGAGACAGAAATAACCTCATTAATTACTCTCATTTAAATACACTTAACTATAGGAGGTGATAAGCTCTCTCTATTCTTTCCTATGTTGGTTGGGAGATTTAGAGCCACGTGCCCATCTAACATTATGCATTACTGTATCATTATTAAGTGTCAGACAACACAACTATACCTCACAGTACAAAAATAAATTGCCAAAGACTCATGTGACTTTAAATTGTAACAACCCAATGTTCTTGGCATCATAACTTAGAAGGTCCAGTTCCTAAATTGAAGAGCAAGAGTCCAGCCTACCTCTATAGTCAAGCATTTATGACTGCCGAGCAACTGTAACATGTTAGCAAGTTTCCAAGAGTCAGAATTACTCCAAATATTACTGAAACAAAGTTACAGAAGCTCAAACACAGTGCAAGTGGAAGTTTCTTTTTCTCACAGAAAAGATTTCAGTTTCAGTTTTTGACTGGACACAGATCATTGGAACAGTGGCTGTTTAGATTGCGCTGTTTAGAAACACAAATCCCCTTTCAAATCTGAAGACAAAATATCACCAAAATGAGCATTCTGCATAGTTTTTTCGAATCTATGGCTAGGCAGTTTTCCAGAAAAGACATTTGGAGACTCCAAAAGGACGCATGGAAACTAAATTATATTATGGGTCTTATGAGGTGTAAAATGCTGCATTTTGCTTACTAAACTATCCCAAATTCCCTCTCCTAGCAGCTATCCTCAGATAGTAACCAGGTCAGGAAGATCTTTAAAAAGTACAATAATCACATTAATACCATCTTGTATACTAATATATTCACTGAGATCCATTGATGGAAGTTTTTGTCAAATACCCAAACTTCTATCAACAAGTCAAACACAGTCCATAATTTCACATGCTATGTATTGTTCAAAAGCAGGCTGGCTCCTTATTTATAAGAATACAGAATATTTATTGTACTGTATTTAGATGCTCACCGATATAACATGGGGTCATGTCACTGAAAATGCCCATTATTGTGCTGTCAACGTTGTTTTCATTGTCTTCCTCAGAAATATTCACTCAGACAAGAGGTTCCTTGGAACTAGGAAGTCCTCTATTTAGACGTAGGCATCGGTATAAAACGTCAACCTTTTTTGGCATAAAATCTCAAGAACTGTTTTTGCCGAAGTGCGTGTGTCCCCTTACTCAGACAAAAAAATATGTTGATTTCTGCAAGCATGACAAATTATACACCGTTGAAAACATAATGTCATTAGCTAAAATTTAGTCGTCACTTCAATAACATGCCCAGAGACGGTTTTTTGATGAGCTCAAGTCATACAGAATTTTCTTACACACGGATGGGGGTAACTGATTTTCCCTAACTAAATTACAAATAATGTTCAGAGATGGTTGTCCTTGAGCTCATCCTGTTCTGTTTGAGAGTGCCCATAAAAAACTGAGATAATAGCATTTCTATGTACAAGTATTTTTTTAGAAAGACACAACAGCGAAACAGACAACAATGATAATTAATCCAAATCAATTCTAAGGAAACAATGGACATTCTATCGAGTTTTTAATTAGAAACTATTATGCATTTGGTCCGCTGTACCCTTTGGTGACACTGACATTACCTTATTTCCTGTAGTGTGTGGATTTCCAAAATGCAGAGGTGTTGAGCTTATTTTACCACCCACATGTTACAAAGTAAGGGACTATTGTCGCTAAACCACTGTTTTACAGATAGAACTGTGTGTTGTAATGCTTTCAAACAGTATGGTAATGTTGTTACCATACTGATTGAAAAATTCAGGCTCAAAAAAGTAATGAATGCAAAAAACTTACAGCAAGGGGTTCATAACATGTGCAAATACAACATTACACAACGAAAACAGATGTCATTGGGTCAAAGGACATTTATGGATTCAAGAAAATGAATGAATGGCATTGACTCTAAATAATATGTGGTAGCTTATAATAATACAAATCAGTGCTTGCTATGCGGTGTGTCCTTAATGATAGCAAGCTAACCAGTTTTATAGCTAAAGCAGGCTTTTATTGGTAGTTTTTCTTTTTCAGCTAGTTATATTAGCCAGACATTAAGCAGTATCTAGAGAGGTGCATAATGCTGGCAACTAGTTGTATTTTATTTCTTCTGATAAAAAAGTAGTCAGCAATATGCACTCATTGATCAGTCGATTGCATTTGCCTGACTATGATGTAGACAGTATGTACCAACCTGACCATGGATTAGCACCCATTCACAATCATTTTGCAGAAGGAAAAGTATATAAATATGATTAAATGGTTAATGGATTTACAGTATTTCCACTTGTATTCCCATGTTTATTAATTTATCCATTTATTATGTATTTTGATAGATATTTTTGACATAAAAAAACCAAATGGCCAAGAATGAGACAGAAACAATGATTAATATAGCCTCTGAAGTGAATTAAGTGGTAAACCACTTCACCTCTGATTATCTAGGTGAAAATGTCAGTGTTCCTTTTGTGATTAAGAAAGTAAACACAAGAACACAGTATGAGGTGTATTAATTCTTATTCGAGGTGAAATAAGGTGAACAATTGGTTAATAAATCATTTTGTTCGGATCAAGGGTAAGGATAAAACCAAATACATAAACATGAAAGGCCAGAAAATAAAGAGTGCTTAATGAATAACATTAGGAACATGGTCAATGAAAAAGTGCATTTCAGAGCATCTGCTACCATCTGTTCAAAGCGGATGTTCAAAGTGGAAGTGTTTAAAAAACATAATTGATTCCTCAACTATTGTACACAGACACAGCTGGGCAGGTATGACTAAGCTGTTTATGATTCGGCTAATGAAATTGTGCCTAAACGCAGACCCAGACGGAAACAGCTGGCTTTTTCTTCAGCGTTACCCACTGCCTGGAGTACCAGGTTTCTAGTACATTACTGATAATCTGAATTAAATGAACTCACAACCTCGGTAAATTACTTCATATACAGTAAAGGGTCACAGATCTTGGTTTGTAATAGATCTGAGTTAGTCATTTTCCTGCATGTCACCTTAAAATCACCAGGATTAGATCTAAATACTACTATGAAATGCCAAACACCATATCCTTATAAAAGAATGATAAAATATAATTTGAAATCAAATCAAAAAGCACTGAAAAGATCTTTCTTCTTGACCTTCTGAGACCCTGCGCCATCAAGCAATTCTGGCTTCCCTGAGCTCTATACCGTATTTATCTTAACATAAAACATTCAATTAAAATAAAATAAAATAAATATTTAGAAAATATTTTCACTGCAACAGGTTTTGTTCTGTAAAAAAAAGAAATAATAATCTTGGGTCTCAGGAGGTTAAAACACTGAAAAACTAAAATAACCATATCTGAAGTAAATGATTCTGCCTTACGTACAGTATGTTACAATGGCAGCTGAATGAGTGCTTCATCAAATTGCCCTGGCTGTCTGTGTTCATTATAGAGATTTATCAGCACAGACGTGTCCATGTGGCTGCTGCCTGTCTATATTTGACATCATGAAATTACCCAGCCAATGGGAGGAGGCAGAGCAGGATCACATGACAGTGATATCGGTCTCTTGGCATTACAGCAGTAGGCTAGTTTAAGGGGAAGCAGTCTGTACGCTTCCAGTGGAGAAAGTGCATCCTTAAGTACAGCTCTTGGGCATCTCTCCCTCTGGGTCTGGCCCGATTTTCTGAGATAAAAGTAAGAGGAGTGGACACTCAATTCACTTGGCTTATTAAATAAAGGTTTAGTAAAGAAAACATGCATTTCATTTAATTATAATTATTCTATAATTTTTCACATTCTTCTATTTCAGCCAAGGAGACTTTTGAGAGTATGGGGGATTATACGAGTTTATATCACAACCACAGTTCCAAAAGAAAACAAAATGTTAAATGGGTGTGTGCACAGGTATGTACACACACACGCACACGCACGCGCACGCACACACACGCACACACACACAGGGCTCTAATTTCAGGATGCAAAAAACTCCCCAGTAGCATACACACACAGCTGTTGCAAGGGCAGGCATAGATTTTGGATTGATATAGAACTATCCAAGGACATGCACACCAAGGTTGGTATTTATGTCCTGTTTTGTCATTGCATTGGGCATTCTAAAGAGTCACTTTGGGAGTGAAGATGGTACTATTGCTAAAATTCACTATTATACAGATATGTAATCACATTTTTTATATAGTCTTCTTTTGATACCTCTAAAAAAAAAATCTGACAAAAGAGGAAGAGATAACTGAGTGACTGAAAATTGATCTTCATATTTTGCATAATGCAGAAATATTCATTTATTTTTCAGAATTTTTAGAAGATGTTGCTCCCGATCAATGTGTCCCAGTCTTTTGTGATGTAAGGGGCGATTTGTTCTTACAGTTGCACTGTGGTTTTGTTCTTGCTTCTGAAGTGAGCCATCACAGTCCGCTGTGTTGGAGTGTCCATCACGGTCCGTTGTGTTGGAGTGTCCATCACGGTCCGTTGTGTTGGAGTGTCCATCAC
Organism: Conger conger; assembly: GCF_963514075.1. Lineage (NCBI taxonomy): Eukaryota > Metazoa > Chordata > Actinopteri > Anguilliformes > Congridae > Conger > Conger conger. Next base: position 13,211,591 of record NC_083765.1, read on the forward strand.
GGTCCATTGTGTTGGTGTGTCCATCACGGTCCGTTGTGTTGGTGTGTCCATCACGGTCTGTTGTGTTGGAGTGTCCATCACGGTCCATTGTGTTGGTGTGTCCATCACGGTCTGTTGTGTTAGTGTGTCCGTCACGATCCGTTGTGTTGGTGTGTCCATCACGGTCCATTGTGTTGGTGTGTCCATCACGGTCTGTTGTGTTGGTGTGTCCGTCACGATCTGTTGTGTTGGTGTGTCCATCACGGTCCATTGTGTTGGTGTGTCCGTCACGGTCTGTTGTGTTGGTGCGTTCATCACAGTCCGTGTTGGAGCGTTTGTTGTGCTCCCCTGTTTCTTCTGCTTCTTACCCACTTGTTTAATCACTCCATCATTCATTAATCTTCTCTTCCATCAAACATATAACCTAATCCCACCTAATCTTTCACTTTTATTTTTTCTCCTGCCTCGTTATAAGTGTGTGCCCCTCCACAGATCTTCTCTGTAAAGTATGAGTACAAACAGCATGAATCAGGATACTGTAAACTCGTCTATTTTATCTTACTGTAACTACTTCAACACACCACTACACACTAACTTCTGAACAATGTGTCTTTAAATAATGCTTTCCTATCCCAACGTCATGCCAGATGCATGCATGAAGGCACCATGCCACGTGCACTTTAATGAATAACCTTTTAAATAAAGGTCTTATACCTCGCATACAGAAGTGTATTCAAACACACTCCTTCCCGAGCGTTAGAAGACTTCCCCGCAGTAGTTTCGCTCGACAGCTCTTTTGACACAATGTGACGTGCGGGAGACAAGCAGCTGCTCAATGCCAGCGGCAGCAGAATTCTTAATAATTCAGCGACTGTATACAATTCATCCGCAAATGCAAATGTATAGCAGGAAAATGTGTTTGAGGCACAGCAGGTGAGTACATTTCACAGTGAATTCCAAATAAATTTGCCCTCTTATTGCCTTTTCTGAAAACATTTCTGAAAGACTGGGGGGAAACGTCTTTCTCTCTCTCTGTGTACCGAATCATTCCTGTTCTTCTGGGGTTGGGCAGAGGCCCAGAGGCACGTCGAACCATGTATCTGCCATCCCTTGGGCAGAATAAATCACACATGGGACACTATGGAAGAAAAACAGCATATGGCCGATGTTATCAGGACAAGCCATTGTGATGTATTGTGATGATTACACACGCCGCAAAGCCCAACCATAGGTAAAGGAACATCCACTACCTTCGTTATAATCCATGATGGGAATTGTGCATTAAAAACTGACTGTTAGAACTGTCCACAACATTAACCATGACAGGTCAAGAATGATAAGACTGATAACACATCATTGCTGAACTGGATTCTGCATACAAAATAAAATAAATCCTTATTTTTCAGAACCTTTGGGTTTAACCTGTTTCATAGGTATTGAAGGGTAAAATAGGGGACACAATTCACTGGAAAAAACTTTGCCTTACAGGATTCAAGAAAACATTAGACATGAAGCTGAATAAATTCTGAACCTCCCATACATTTCCGTTTAATAGCTTGGCTTAAGCTCCCCAATTTTTTTTTAACCACAATGAAAATAAAAAGCTAAATAAACTTATTTGGCAAACTGAGTTGCTAGACAAGCCAACATCCTGTAATGGTTTCCTTATTTCACCACCACAATAATAAAGGACTATTGTAAAATCTTAAGAGGGTTATTTTCAGGCAAATTCAATATTAAGCTCCTTAGAAAAAATAAAATCCCAATCTAAAAACAGCAACATGGTTTTACACAACTAGATTGTACGGCATAGCTAGTACAATGTTTATATGGGTTCAGTTTTCCAATTGCGGTCTGAAAAGGAAAACATTTTGTAGAAAGTAGTCATCATTACTAATAATGTCTGAAATATGTATTGTCCCAGTTTGTTCAATTATGGTAATCTGTTTTTTTCATCTTTAATTTACAAGGCATGTATTTCTATTAATTGGTTAAATTCCATCACAGCAAAATTTAATATGGAATCACACAGATGTTATGATGCTCTTTTGAAATTAGCCTGGTAGAAATGGCAAGTGAATGCTTAGTACAGAGTATATGTATATAAAATATAACCTCAGATAAGAATGGTATTCCCAATACATTTGTAAGTGAAACATTTATACCTTTGAAAGTAATTGAACAAATCTACTGATTGCAATTCCAGAAGCCCAGATTTGTCCTGATTGTGCATTCTTCAGCAATATTGTCAAGGCATGGCCATTTATCAAATAAAAATGTGTATTATGCTTTATATCCTTTTGGTTTAATGCTTTAATTTACGGCATAATCACAAACAGCTCCCAATAGAGCCCTTGATACTGCTGAGCCATATCTGAGCATGCTTCACTGTGTATGCTGTTTGGCAGACAGGTCTATCCCTATGTACACTCAGTGAGCACTTTATTAGATATTTTAGACTTCATTTGGTATTTTGCTGCTGTAGCCTATCCATTTGGTCTGAGGTTTGACACATTGTGTGTACAGAGATGCTCTTCTGCATACCACTGCTGTAATGTGTGGTTACTTGTGTTACTGTCACGTTCCTGTTAGCTTTGACCAGTCTGGCCATTCTCCTCTGACATCTCTCATTAACAACGTGCATTTGCTCGCATAACTGCTGCTCACATTCCCACATTTGGTCTGAAAAACTGCTGAACCTCCTGACCATGCCTGCATTATTTTATGCATTTAGTTGCTGCCACATGATTGGCTGATCAAATATTTACATTAACAAGCTGGTGCACAGGTCTACCTAATAAAGTGCTATAGGCTACTTTGTAGTTTAAGATATTGCAACTCATTTTTGTTTAACATTTGTATCAGGTTTACAATTGTGTTTGTTTATATGACTTCCGAAACGTAAAAAAAAATCTCCGTACACAAAATCAGAAAAAAAATTAAGGTAACCCAATTTATTATCAAAAGTGATGCTAAATAATGATCCAGCCAATAAATGACATTGTTGCAGATTTAGTGAGCGCAGCCCTGCTTTAGATCCAAACCAAGCAATCTAGAGGAGGAAGGACAATAATGGGCATGCTTGTGGGCTGGGAAACCAGATCAGAATGAACCAGTATGCTGACAACTCTTTCCACAGGGGGACTGTTATAATTCAAGCCAGACAATTACACCCTCTAAAAAACACTGAACCAAGAACACACTACAAAAACAGGGGCTTTGGAAAAAATTGCATTATTATTTAGTTGACTACTTGAAAGCTTTTTCAATGAAAAGGCTAAATAGGAAACTCATGTGTTTAGTTTTACTTGTAGAAGTGAAAATTAGGTTGCGAGTTGAAAAAGAGGCCAAGTTTCTGGCCTCCTAGCATTTGAGAAGCATGGTATAATAACTGAATTTGAATCAATTCTATGCTTGCTGTTCTCTAAACTGGGAAACAGGGTATTGTTTCAAATGACCAAACCCCCTGCAATGGATAAATTTTAAAGATGAAAACATAGGGTTTTTTTTTTTTTACTGAATTTACAAATGTCAATATAACACATACTACAATACCCAAACTATGATGCATATAATCTGACTATAATCTTAAAGTAAAAACATTACTGAAGTTTTTCCCCCTGACTCGTATTTTAAGGCATCCGTTCATGGACACTTTCAGGACGCATATGCATGAATTATATATATATGCATACTTGCATTACTAAGCATCCAGCTCAAAATGAATAGACAGTGTGCCAATTCGAACATCATCCTGTATCCCCAAAGAAATAAACTTGTATAGGTTTATATTAGTGAATGCAACAAAGCACATTCACTCTCCGAGCCTGCTTTGATTTCTGTAGCAATAGGACACACAGCCATTATGTACGATGTGGATACAGTATTATAGAATTAACTAATAAAAAAAATGCTGTGGGGAAGATTACATTAATGGGGAAAATCTAAATGACACTACGCATTTCAGTAGCAGGGCTGTCAAAGGCATTGACACCCCTGGCTGGGTGGTAATAGAATCACCTCAATCTATTTTCATTTCCAGTTAAATGAGCTAGAGAGACAAGGCTATGTAATTGTACAATAGTAATTGATGTCGGGACCAGTTTTTTTGTACACTGGATCATATCCACAGGCCCTCATAAGACTTGGACAATGCGAATCTAAAGAACTACAGTACCGCACAATTACTGTGATCAAGGTTGCAATGACGCCTTTCAGGCAGACAATCTGACAGTTTGTCTATGGTACATCGTTTGTTCAACATGTGAAATTTAATTGAAAGCCAGATCATTAAAAAACCAAGGCCTTTAGAAGCAAGCAGCAAATGGGCTTTTTCATTTATCTTTTTTCTTTAGATTTGAATGCAAATCTCACCTTTTGAAATAGAATTAAATAAAAAATTTAATTTAACTCCAGAACTCTGTATGTCTTTCTGAGAACGATGGGAGTGAGAACTGGAAGGCTGTCTTGCTAATAAAGGATGTTTTTTCTTTTCTTGCAAACTTTGTCCAAACATTTTAAAGGCGTTTGATCTTTTTTATGGTAATACAAAGATCACTAACATGAGGTATCTGAACTATTACATTTACCATGACCATTCATAAACAGACAAAAACTATACAAATACTGAAGGAATGATTCCATACAACCATACAAACTGCTTGAAAAAAGTGGAATACAACCAAGATTATAAAAAAAAAAAAAAAAAATACAAACACTTTACTAAAATACTGTACATAATTTTCAAATACAATTTGTTTCACCTTCACATTTTGACACAATGATTTACTTTATTGAGTGTTAGATAAACCGATTGATTTAAGTTTCCATATGATTAGAAAACATTTCTTATTCATGCGGTAAATATAACATTGACAGTGCATATGCTCTCGCTGTAACAAAGCCTGATAATGACAGTTCTCTCTGGCAGTTTAAGAGGCATTTTAATAATATTAGCATGCCCAAATGTAATATATTAATGGATGCAGGACAGTGTTATAGTCATAAGGCAGAGCATCCCCTTTGATGCCTCATCGAGCAGAGATTCTTTTTTTAAAACAAAATGTTTGAAGTGTCTGCCTGTGTAATCATGATTTATAATTCTCTTGAACTAAAGCAAAATTTGCTGGTAAAAATCATTTTTGAAATAAAAATAAATTGTGCCCTGAGGGCAAGGCTCTGTTTTCAAACGGAGATCACCCAAGAGCAGCAAATGATTTAATAAGCCACCAGCTCCACAACGCCTGGCTGGGGCCAACAGAAAAGAGGAATTTCAAAGTAAGTCTAATTAACATCAGTTTATTAGTGTGTCAATCTTTCTAACTGGAGTCTGAAGCAGAGAACGGGAGAAGAGGAGGAAGAGAAAGATGGAGAGAGAGAGAGAGAGAAAGAGAGAGAGAGAGAGAGAGAGAGAGAGAGCAGGACAGAGAGGTGGTGTCCAGAATCCCTGGGTGAGAAACCAAGTTCTGGCAAAGGTGTGACAAATATGGAGCGTCAGTGCCACTCCTACTGGTTTCTCCCGCCTCCCTGCCCTTACTGTCTCCCACAGACAGACAAACACCACAGCGTACCGGTCTTAAGAAAGAAAAACCTGCGAGATCATCCTCTTTCCCACCCGTTTTCCCCTCTCTTTCATAAATATCTAATGATACATCTGTATGGTTGCACAACGATAACCCAATTCTTAATAAATGCGGCCAAATAAAAATACATTTTTACATTTCGTCGAATGAAGATCATGTTGAACTTGCAGCGTGGAAGCTTAGGATAGATCTCATGAGTTTCCGTGCGTATGCTGTACCACACTGCCTGGTCTTCGGAGAGCATGCCCTGCAAGAGAACAGACTCTCTTCCACATGTTCACAACAGTCTGCCTGTACGCTGTTAATCAGACAGCACGTATGTTTTCCATAGCTCTTTACCTACACCACAGCAATGCTTCACTTGTAGCAGGAGCAGCTGTTGGCCGTAGATGAAGCGCATGTTCAGAGCATCTTTCTCACTATCCGTATTCACACACAAAGGTGAGAGAGAGGGATGAGCAGAACTGCTTTCTTAAATAAAACGCGCCGCTGACTGTGTGTACAGAGAGGACAGGAGTGTAGCTGTGTAGCTGTATCTGCTGCTGGAAGACATAAACGCACATCCATGATGAGGGACAGCGATTGTGTGAAGGCAGAAACAGAGCAAAGAGACATTTCTGGAGGGTTCTGTACATGTTTGGGGCTGGGGTGTCCGGACCGAACAGCTGCATCCCCGCTCTGGGCCTCAGTGTCGCACAGTTAATTGTGTTTAAATCATTAACTGTGTTTAAATCAGCCCTTCTCGCTCACTGCATTACACAAAACAAACACCATTTTACTTCAATATCGGTAGCTGAATCATTTACTGTTGCTCTTTTGAATAGTAAAGCAGTTCTGCATTATTATGCCACATTTACTGTATTTTTAACCCCTCCTCTTTATATTTACAGTTTGCCAGGTCCCCAGCCGGCCTCCCTGTGGGTGAGCTCGTGTTTACAGTGAAGGCGTCCCAAAGCCACTTACATTAATGTATTCTGAAGCAAACATGGAGGGGGGGGGCTGTGACAAAGTGTGGCGGGATTCCTGGAGGTACCATGGCGCGCCTCCATTCCCCAGAAGGGTGACTTTCCCGCGCGCTTTCATGTTAAATTCATGCTCCTGGAACGCGCCTCTGCCAGAACACTGCAGCCTATGGGGTAGGCGAGTAGAAATGGCAGCGATTTAATAAGGGGCAAATTAAAAATCCACAGAGCAGCCCTCCAACCTCCCCCAGCACCCCACATCCACAGATCAGGAGTTTAGACGCGGGGGACCCACTGGTCCATCAGCCAGAGCGAGAGCAAGGTGCCCCTCGTAGATTCCCCTGAAGCCGAACTCCATTTATTATCAAAGATAATTATCAATACGTATAAGTACATCACGCATTACAAATGCAAATCTGTACAACAGTTGGCCATGGTGTGGCATGATCCTACATACCAGAAAAAAGGAACAGGAGATTGGCTCGCAGATATGGCACAGGCAAACGCAAACACACTGAGCAGATGTTGCGTTCTGTAATATTAAGCAGTTCAGCGAGGATGGGGCCCTGCTCTGGCCTGACTCTAAAGCTAACAGGTTCCCGAAAGGCTTTTTCCCCACATCTCCAAACCCCCACTCTCCCTGCCGTTAGGCTGAACATGGTCACATGCTCACTCACACAAGGCCCATGGGAAGTGTGTGGATGATTGAAACACATTGGTTTGAAGAGCATCTTGGGCTGTTCCCCTTGTGCAGGGCTTCATGACTCATGCACTGTAAAACTTACTGGAGCTTAAATGTTCAAAAAAGCAAACATTTACAATGTTTTGTCTATGAATACATCCCAAGTAAAGAGTTTAGTTGGGAGCACGGTATACGCCAAGCAAAAAGCAAATTCAAAGACGCATGACACAGGGAAGAAAACATTTGGAGTTACAGAAACACAACCTGGAGTAACGACAGAAGCACCGTGGAAGACTTTTAAACACCGTCTACGGTGGGAAGTTTTCAAATAACCAGGCAGAAGCAAACACTCTTGGGAGATGAACTTGAAACAGCTGTCTTTTTAGGTGATGGCTTCCATTTATATCTGTCTACAGACTACTGATCTATCTAGGAGCCCCACTAGAAACATCCAGGGTTCCTGAAGACGCAGAGATAACTAAATAAATGAGCCATTCTCGCCATATTTACATATTCATAAAGGCGCGGCTGAGTAATTGACACATGCATGAGAAGGCTGCGCAATGGGTTCGAGAGGATTACACGCCTCTGCCGGCACCTTTATTTTGTTAAAAACCGAAATGCCGGAGGGAGAGTCAACATGCTTTTAAACGTCCATTACGCGCTCATTCTTCCACACTGGAAACGCAGCTGAAGGACAAGCAACGAGGTGAAACAACACGGGAAATTACATTTCGTAAAAAGAAAAAAAAAATTGCGTATAGGTATGCGTATGTGTCTGTACTGTATGTATTTATGCATGTGTGAATTTTTCTAATGTTTATTAAGCAATCTCATGTGGCACCCGGTGAGATATTTTCAGCATAAGGCTGAATTAAGAGACCGAAGGCATGATTGTGTCCAGAACAACAAATTGTGCAATGCTTGTTCCAGCAAAAACGAAACCCAAAAAGTACTTTGAGTAGTCACTTGCCTTGAGCCCTCTCTATCATCTATCGGCAGACACTGAAACGACTGCAAGCCTGCAGTCAACAACAGGAGGAAAGAGAAGCACAAGGTCATTCACAATGACCAGACATTTTATCTGCTCTTAAGGTAACATGCATTTTCCCTATTTCCCTGTCGTTTAGCTTCACAAATTGTTTAAAATAATTACTCATAATTACAATTACTTATATAAAAGTAGCATGAAAAATCGAAGGAATAAGCCATGACTATACCAGCTGTAATCTGTAATATGCAATACAGTGTATGTCAGGTCAATATAAATGTCAACACTGAAAAATTGTTATGTGAGCACATGCAGAGCAGCCTTTTTATTAATGGTACAGCTTCCATTTTATAAAAGTGTTCTGAGGCAACCCGCTTCAACCCACAGCTGCCGTCGCCATTCTGGATCTTGACTACAGCCCAGCGGTGGCAGCCACAACTCCACCCCCAATCTGCCACTTTCAACCCCCCTGGAAATTATTTTGCTACAAGGACCATTTAGTATAACCATACTTTCTGAGTCTCAGCAGTGTACACTATGCCTTTTAGATCACTCAGTAAAATACAAATTAAAGGGGGGGGGGGGTTATCCAAGACCGATGTTTACCATGGAGCCTACACTGTTCATCAGAGGCAGAGAAAGTTAAAAATGGCATCCTGTTGTGCGCTGACATCACTTTATTTGGACACCAGCTTACGATGGGAAGCATCCAGGAGGGTTTGAACCCAAGCCGGAGGACGTGTCACTTTTGAGGAAGAAAAAAAAGAGAAGACCTATTTCTGTTGTAAAAAAAAACAAAAAAAAACTCATCACCAAAAAAAAAAAAAAAAAAAAACCCACACAAGAAAGAAAAAAATATGGAAAACACAGCGGAGATTTCCTTACGCTGCGCTGGGCAGAAAATAATTCCGACGCGAACACTGCGAGCTTCCCTTTGTGTGGACGTTAGCTCGGAGATGGACCCTTTCATACTCCCGCCTGTCGTGTCTCTGGCGCCCGGTGCCTGTGAGGCGGGGGCCGGGCTCAGGCCGCACGCGGTGCCCGCTCCTCAGTTGTTCATCTTCTTTTTGTTCACCCTCTTTACGTCCCTCGCTCAGCTCCGGCACACTCCGCACCTCACGGGCGGGCATTGAGAGGTGGGCCTGAACCGGACAATGAGACGACGGCCTTGTGAGCCAGCTGGCCGCCTCTCCCTGCGGCGGTGGAACTGTGGCGGCGGACGGGAAAAACTGAAGACGGGAATTTCCTTTCCGATAAGAAGCTCCTGCAGAAATGCTCTCTCAACACATAAAGCACCTGAACAATCTGGAAAATGTTTCAGGAAATTACAGGGGCTATGCTTCCAAAAATAAAGAATCAAATCCTTTAGGTGGAGACGATGTTCTTCTGTAAGGTAGAGGCAGTGGGCTGTTGGGATTGAGTGTAGTCCAGGAAAAACTGAATTTTAAAAAGTGAATTTCATGTTTTCCTCAACACAGGGGTAACAGATATTTGAAACCAAATGTAAGGTGAATTCTGAATTCAGTCAACATTTCTCCTGAAGTGATTGAATTACTGTTAAATGCAAGTGATACTGTGTTGTCTTTACAAACACAGATTGACGAGGCACATTTTGCGAGCTGCTCTTGTGAAGGAAAAAGAAAGGCAAGGCTGGAAGTTAAAGACAGATGTTGAAGGAAGCCTGGCCGCGGAGAGACGCACTGAGAAGAATAAGCAGCGGAGGGGAGGGGCAGGGGAAGGGGGGTGTTTTAGGATTATAAAGTTTGAGTTTAACCTTGCAGGACTTTTGGAAGGCACTTGAGCGTCACGGCTAAGAGTGCTGGCAGAAGGACAGAGTTCCTGGTGGGCCCTCTCGTCTCCGGGAGCTGGTGCTCCACACTAATCTATTTTAAACCATCTGTGAAAATAGCCAGATTCCTTAAGTCCTTCACCTCAGCGGATTAAAAAATGGCTCTGGGCCCCAGCCAGCTTTATATATGCGCGCTGTTGTACTTGTCCAATATCTCAGAGCCGTTACCCATCCAAGATCTCGAGTTAACGTTTCCCAAAAACATTTCCTCTTGCTGCTGCCAATTCAGGAGCATCACACCTGTATCGCACATCCAGACATTCCCACTTCTGAGAGGCTGAAGTTCCCGGCTCTGCTCTCTCTTCAGCATGATTTTGTGGGATTGGTAGCTAACAACTCTGTTTGGGTCTCAACCAAACAGAAAGAATACGCCCTTGGTTTACACAAATCTCACATTCATCCGTGCCAACACCTCACTGTGGTAATCCACATTAAAAAACACAGCTTATGTCAATTTTATTAAAAGTGCCAAAAACCCCCCCAAAAATATTTTTATCTCTGTAAATCATGAAACAAAGAAAATCATGAATTCAAACAGCTGGAATTACATTCAATTCATAATATAGCCAGATATTGTTTATTGTTGTTATATTACAGCAATCTGGAGTGTGTGAAACGCTGAGCCATAAGCCCACATAAAAAGGGTAGTGAGCCTGGTTAAGCACTGTTCTGAAGAGCGGTACTGTACTGCTGTACCGGTGCCAAATCCTGTACAATAAAGTCGTGAGTCAAGCCTAATGAGAAAATCAGATAAATGGCAGTTAGGTTCGGGAGGACAGCTCTCTCTGACTGATTCATTAGATTCTGGCAATGGTGCAGAGATGAGACGTAGGCAGGGGCTCCAGAACAGTGAAATATTGTTCAGCGATTCTCCCTCCCTATGTTTATCCATAAGGACTGCCGAAACAGGGCACGCAGCATCGGCATATTAATTATTACCCTCAGCCCCGAAACACCTGAAGTCTCTCTGCTATAACACTGTGACAGCTCATCCAAAACAGAGCAGGCTTAAATTTGCACCATCATTCACCAGAAAATCATCTTCCCAGCAAATGCGACAGCGGGGCGTTAGTGATGTCAAAATAAAGCAAAATATAAAAATGCAACACGTAAATTCTGACTTATTTCACCGAATTAAAACGACAGCGGCACAAGTAGCATAAACATACCGTACAAGGCGCAGTAAAACAGGGAGGGACTGTGCGTATGCCACTCGTTGGGCAGGGCCTGCTGCTGCCAGCTCTGCTGCTTTGTGAATTGAGATAAGATTTACGGTGTATCACCAGCCTACAGTACGTCTCATTTTCCATCAACTGCATTGAGCCTGGGATGGACGGAGCGAACACAGACGCCTATTATACACGCCGCAGTTAAAATCTGTTTTTCTTCCCTTTTTTTTTTTGCCACGTACTCATGGGATCTGAAGTGAAACAGCTTACTGCACACGCTAGCAGAAAAAGACAAATGACTGTTGACAAGAACAAAAGACATCTTTAAATGGCTGTGTAAAATATAGAGTCCCATTAGAGAATGTGTTTTTTACTTTCCTACTGTACGTGCTGGAAACAGAGGTTAGAATGGAGAGCAACTGCCTTATTTTTAAAAGACAAACCAAAAATAAATTTGTCAACCGCCAATATCATACCCCCACTAAGAGTCTTCAAAGCCAAACCAGGCCAGTTTCATCTCACTTTAATTTCATCAAATGCTTCATTAACACTGTGAAACACAGAAAGGCTGTATATCAACGCAATCTATTACCTTATTTGTATTATTATTTTGCTTTTTATTCATTTAAAAATGGCCCATGAAGGTTAATAAAAAAAAGGTTTTGCACTATTATGCTAATAAAACAATAACAGAATAAAAACCGATTAAATAAAGGATCAAAACAACAATTTTCAGTCTTTGTCACATTACCTCGAGGCCAACTTGAACAGGCATTGAGCTGGAAGTCCCGGGCCCAGCGGTGCAGCTGAAAGATTATGGCAGCAGCACCAGCAGCGATGGCTCGCGGGACGGAGGGGCGTTTGAGTCTGAGAGACCAGACGCTGTTTCGCGGCCTTTCATTTCCCCGCGTCGTCATGGCAGCAGCGGCCATGACACACTCCAGGCTGGAGGATCTGCTCCTTTACCTGCTGTAGGTCGCGGCTCGTCCCTCCCCCGGAGCACCTGGCCCTGCCGCCTCCTCGCTATGCCGGGCGTGGCCTGAGCGTGGGGGGGGGGTCCCGGATGAACGCCGCCGGGTCAGAGGGGCATAAGAGACAGCTGGGAGCTGGGCTGGCGGGTGGGGTGTCACACGTGTGCCCTGCGTGGAACATCCACAGGGAAGTGGAGAAAAGGATTACAGATTGTAGAAATCATTTTTAAGGGCAGTCCAATATGAAGAAACGTGTTTTAATTTCCGGATAGACAATTATATTCATTTAAAGGACTATCGTGAAGCCTATTGGACACAAACATCTGGAATGGAAGTGATTTAAACCCTGTAATGTTCCCGTTATGAAATTATCCTATAAGTGTCAACCCATTACTGTTAGAGCAGTTATATGTGTTGTGAACAATGTACTCTGTGATTGGTGCAGAGTCTGTTTCCACCAGTAAAACAGTGGTGCCAGGATTGTCGTTTCCTCATTCTGTTACCCCTGGTTCATACTTTTGAGGTTCTCACCTCTGGGGTTCTCCATCACAGCTGTACCAAAAGGGTTGCTTCACGAGGAGTAAACTTGTGCCTGGCACTGCCAGCAACACACTTACCTCTCTGAACATAGCAAACATGGAACATATTGGCAAATGGTTTTAAAGGTAAATCGAGTTTTGGTGAGTGAAATAATTACTTTGGGGGTATTTTACAAAATATAATCAAACATGTTTTTCAAAGAAACCAAAGACAATTCAATGTCTTGTGTTGTCCAAACAGGCTGACGGAACCGAATACCCGGTCTGGAAACTAAATCATATCACATCTATCTTTTTCCATTGCCTTCTCGTATATTTTGAAAACTACTCATCAAAATGGAGCAAACTGCACCCTGTAGACTTGTGCGCAGCTGGCAGGAGATAGGACTGGAGAGCGGAAGATCGGTTTTTCACCTGTTTCTCCCGCCCTTCTCTCTGAAATGTAACGTCTGCGCTCCGTCTCATAAGCGTTCTTAAATATGACACAGATTTGTGTTCTCAATGTTATTCTTGTGTCTGGCCAAATATTCCGGGCTGTTTCCATCTTCATTCTTGGTGGCATCTTCATCTTCATATCACAAGTGACTTGGTTGAACATATGCATACATACCAATGTTAATTCCAATCAAAAATGGTTCTTTGCCAGAACAAACTCTAGTCATCACTTTTCAGTAAATGAATGCTGTGGTTTTGCCCATCCAATAACTTCCCATGGACCGGCTCACAAACATTAAAGTAGCTACAGTAACCGCACACCTACTGTTTTATTCTGAACATTTATGCGTAACTGTGTGTAGGCTTGTTTTATTGACCTATAAACTAATAGTCAACCAATTTAATATTTGCCAACTGTTCCTTTAAAGAAGTCCTCGCCTTCCTGGGAGATAGGCAACTGTGTCCATCTACCAGCCAGCACAGCACCTATGCGCAAAGTCCTTTCAAAGTCCATTCTCCCAAAAGCAAGGATGGAGAAGAACAACAGTTCTGTTTGCTATATCACAAGCAATTAAGACAACATGAAAGCGGCCTCTGTAGCCGCAAAAACTCCTGAGAGCTGTGTGGTTTATTGATCCTCTGTAGGCCTACACAGAATGATGGCCTGCAATAACATGCCTGTTGCTCTTAATAATGAACGCAGACTGAAGTAGCTACACTGAAGCCAGAGAGAAAACAATTACACTGAATACTGTATTGAAACATTTGCACGTTTGTTCTTTAAAACATTAACCTATATATTGTATCCCTGAATCAAATGTTTTGTTCCTGTCCTGCTTCGGTCATATTGCAAGTGTCATGCAATATTTTGTGACAGCTGAAATATGAATATGGTAACTGCTGGCTAATGTTTTCAGTTAGTTCTATTTCCTAGCTTTTCCAGGGAAATAACATTGAGTGTGGGAACAATGCAACTTAATGGTATTGTGACTCCAAAGTTCAATCCACAGGTAGGGTACTGCATTGTAGACCAGCCCTGAGCAAGGCATTTACCCGGAATTGCTTCAGTGAATATCCAGCCGTATGTACAATGATAATATGAGTAAGTCTCTCTGAGTACATCGGCCTACATTTTATGCATTTATGTAACCTAATGACTATATCCAACATTTATATCGGTCAGCAAATGTGAACGTCCTTTGGCGATGCTTTAGAACGTTTTCGAAGTTCACCCTGAACAGATTTTGCAAGATATGTTTAATAGTTGCGTGGCGGGGCCTCCGCCAAGATTGCGATGTAGTTTTTTTATTTTCATTATACGGTGTACGAATGTTGTAGAGCGCTACCTGTAACGGATTAAATTGTAATGGATAAAGGTACAACTTAAAGGCCGCCATTTCTGAAACTAAATGTTCAGCTCGTGGCCTTGAATGCTCACATGGATTTTAAGAAACGACATTCAGCTAGCTAACTGTATTCGCAAACGTGCAACATGTTGCCAATACCCAGCAGGGTATGCGACTGCAGCTATTCAATCAACTAGACAAAAGCTAAACAGTGAATGCCAGACAATATCCAAAGTTACATTGCTTTTATAGAGCATTTTTTAGTTTTTGAACTTAAATTTCCATTTACGTGCATCACTTGTCAGGTTTGCAAGCAGTGCAGCCCAAGTTACCTGAAAAACGGTCCGTGTATCATTCGTTCGTTCCTCATTTGGCTCCCCTTCTGGTGACATTATTTCAATAAAATGAAAATAAAACTGTTTCGGTTGCAAAAATTAATGTTTTTTTGTGTGTTTTTTGTTGTTGTTGTTGTTGTTGTTTAAACCATGGGCGGGTAAGATAATAGTCAGGCAGAAATACAGATTTATTTATTAGTGAGACCGGTAAGTAAAATTCCGGAGGCTGAAGAAGGTGATCTGACCAGTAACATAGGCTAAATATGCATTTGCTTCAACTCATTGTAGGGGCTCGACGGTGGTTGCATATCCTCTATAGGTAAGGCCTATTCAAATTTGTAAAACATTTTTTTTAACGTAGGCTGTGTTCAATGGGTTATTACGACCTGCCTTGTGCTCACCTGCTTTTCTCCAAAATTGGAGACGCTTTTGCGCCACACTGAAAAACAAATGGCTGTGCTTAAACACACGCCCACGGTTGAACAAAAATGTAGGCACTGGAATTCCACATGCACTGAACTCCGACTCCTGCCGACACAAATGAGACGTTAATTCGGTTAAAACTATTCAATTAAAGCGCTTCTGAAATCAATAGTTTTACAAGGAACATTCCTGGATGTCACTAGCCTCCTCTATGTTGCAAATACAGCTTGTTTCTAACCAGAGCCTCCATATGGTTGGGATGCCTGTGTTTTGAAATAAGGGCGGGTGAATCGATCATTTAAAGCACAGATACTCAATCTTACCGCGGAAGGGCCAGTGTGAGTGCAGGCTTTTGGTCCAACCAAGCAGTCACACATCTGATTCGAATCATTTTTGTTATGAGGTGCCAGTGTCATCCACGGCACCACTGTGCCACCACATGACTCTTAATACAAATCTCTGTAAAACATAAACACGATATATACACATTTCATGAAACTATGGGAATAGATTTGCAATGAGACTAAAACATGTATTGGTTATTAGGTCCAGTCCCTCTTGATGTCATAAATTATCTGGACCCAATAGCTCAGAATATGGTAATAAATGGAACTCCCAATTAATACCTACAGACAGAGATGTTGAGACTGATTTAAGTTGATATTGCAAAGCATTTTATTTTTGTATTGTATTTTTTCTTTTTTGCTGATGCTTAGTACATAACATAATAATCCCATGCAACGTAGTCTGAATCCATTGACAAATGTATCTTTACAGTCATTTTAAATGTATGAATACAGTCCAGGTCAGGCTCCTTATCATTGGCTTTGTCTTTAAATGCTTAATTTCCTCCAGATGATTAGTTCTAGTGGCCATGTCTCCATATTTTCAACAATTAGGAACCTACTGATTCACCTTAGCCTTACATTTGATCAATCAAAACTATTTTTGTAACTGTTTTCAATCCAGCACAATACAGTACAATGTGAATGTCCTGCTCCCTTTCACACCATTTACAGCCTTAGAAAATACTATTTTATTATCCTAGCTCTGTATGTTTACAGAACATTCCATAATATTTGGAACGCCTTTATAAGAGCTCATTTGGTAGGCTAATTTCTGTTTCTATGGTACCATCAGCTACATGATACGTAAAAATGTTCTGAAGATTCATTTCAATTTTCCAACCTGGCAAGATATCTACAATTATTCAGATTTAAGGTTCAGTGCATTAAAAATGTCAGCACTTATTATAAATAAATCATGTATAACTACATAGGAGATTGGCATGAAATATTATTTAAGATTCTGTTCCATCTATGTGCATGTGTGGATTGTGTGTGAATATGTCACATATGTACTATATCTCTGTGCACGTGTGTATTCATGTAATGGTGAACTTGCATTCAGCATTTGATTCTAATTTAAAAAATATCACATTATATCGCATAGACTAATCTAGTTAACTGTATATGCTATTCTAAAACCCATACAGGGGCTATGGATAAAATACATTTAATAAAGCCCCCAAAAAATACATTACAAATACTGTAGGATGTGCCAGATATTGCCTCAAAGGTTATAATAAAATAAGGTTTTCAGAAAATTATTTAAATGTTGTATGCCACATTTACATTTTACATTTTAGTCATTTGGCAGTCGCTTTTAATCCAAAGCGTCTCACATTTCATGGAAAAATGTATTTAGAAATCTTAGAAATCTACTGTGACAGGGGAACGAAGGAATTAATTATGTAATCAATTACTTTATTGTGAACATTGTTCTGGCTGTGTCATATCGTGGGACGTGTATAATGGGTCAGCGTCTCAAGTTCACGTTCCACCAGGACTGCCATTGTGCATGCCACACTCATGTTTGCCAGGCATAACCGAGACAATCAGATCAGATTGTGTTTCTCTGCTGGTGCGGGTCTGCTCGACTCCTGACAGCAGTCTCCCCTTATGCATGCGAGTCAGTCGCATCCAGCCTTGTGGGATTTGAATCTACTCTACTATTATTTTGTAAACAACATAAAGTGGCAGGATTTATAACTATTAAAATAGTACTGTAAAACAAAAAGGTACTGTAATATTTTCAGCATGGTGAGAGGCTGCCTTAAAGGCCTGGATTCAACCATCCTTTGTCCTAAATTTTAACTTGCAAACAAATACAAAACTGTTACTTTTTCTTGTCCAACAAATGCTTTAAATTCCCTTTGGCGTTTGCTGAAATCAGCAAACTTTATTTATTAATGAAATGAAAATACAGCTTACATTTACAGTAATTGAGAGTCCAACTTAAGGACAAATGTTGATTGAATCCAAACCAGTGTTGTATTGATTTTATTGATTTATTCAAATCACACTTACACACATGAATTTTACTAACAATGTGCAGGAACAAACAACCACCAAAACCTTAAAACAAAATTTCTCTTTAATTTTGTAAGTGTCAACAGCAGTACAAAAGATGGAGTGATGGTGAGACAATTCTGTTGTTTGTTGTTTGTCGTTCTGTGTTTTTCTTTGTAGGAAAAGGAGGAAACTTGAGGTAAATGAGCTTAAATAGGCAGTCACACAAACCCCCCCCCACACCTGCCCCCTACCCCCACCATATTACTGATTAGGTACACCAACGAATGATGCTACATTACAATATGCCAAAAAAAGAACATATATATATCATTCCTGTGGGGGAAAATACCAAAGGATTTGTACATATGACTAAGGTGCCTAAATACATCAGGATTTGTCAGTCAACCAATGTATCGTCTTTGATTTATTAATACTACCAAAAACAGAGAAGACTGGTCTCTGCGTGTACCACTGTAAAATGATTTTACCTTTAGTTTTTTATAGCTCACATCAATACTGCACATGGAAACCAATGACTCTGCTGCTTTACATTTTGAAGCGAAGCAAAACAAAAAAATACAAAGTTTTTTTTTAGTACCCTTTTTTCTCTTGTTTTTTAAACAATAATAACCTTAGCAAATAGCTGTCTTTTTGTACTGTAAAAAGAATGTGAACACAAATGTGATGGCAACCTTTTAAGTTCAATTAAAAACTTTACACTGGACTGTACAAGATATTCTGATAAACTATTTACATTTTCAGACGTAAAACTTTTTTTTTCTTCAAAGCAGCAACAGACACTATTTTATTATCTCTAGTAACGCCCTAACGATATCTGCCACGGGCACACTGCCCTGCTGAGAAAGGTATTTCTACAAAGAACTTGCTTGTAGGAGCCTGCAAGCAGAATTTAAAAAAAGACAGCAGCCCTACATTGACAGAGGAGCCACACGCTTGAAAAACATAAGATAACAATTAAAAAAGAAAGTAAAGTACCATTGAGACAACAGCAGGGGGCAGGGTGGGGGGTTGCCCTCCCAACAGCTAAATTGATGCTTGTGAACAGCAGCTAGCATATCAGTCCAGCATGTCAGTGAATTGTGCTGATTAAATTAACACAGAGAACAATCAGACCAATCACACAATGTACACCATGAATTCCAATGTTAGGACAAAAAAATAGTTACAGTATTATAAGTTATGTAGTAGGAGCTCGCGGGCTTGTCTTCTGAATCTACCTTGATATTACACAGCAAAGACTGCCCAAGAGTTCACAGAAATGCAAAGCAGACTAAGCTTGTCATAAAGTGGGTGGGCTAACTTATTAAATATTTAAGTATTTTTTTAAAAATAAGCCAAATAGGAAAAGCAAAACCAGACAAACAGGGAATGCACACTAAATTTCCGCAATGTGCAACACACAAACTAATAAATATTTGCACGTCCCCTATAACCTAAGCTTGCCGAGAACCTCACTTGTGTTTTCAATAAAATGCCTGTTTAGAGAAAGACTTGTCACCCACTCAGTTTCTGCTATAGAAATAATAATAATGCATGCACCTCCAGAATCCAAAAGTATATCCATCTTTATATTATCCACAGTTCTCCCAATTGTCCCCCAATTTGGCACAATTTACAGCTACTGAAGGTATTTTAGTTGTGGCTTGAAATGCAACTGGACCATTTTAGCAAATGAGATTTTTCAACATGAATTCACTGTTACAACACATACTCTATGTATATGTGATATGCAGATAGATAGATCGATAGAACAAAAATAATCATTAAGTGCTTGTTTTGTACACCAGCCAATGCAAGGAAGATCAAACACCCTTTATGCATAATGGTGAAATGGTCAATGCATTGTTGCAGAATTGCACTGAATAAAGAATCACCAGACCATGCTATACCTCTCATTTGCATTCGTGAGAGTCTGGTTCAGAGGGTACCAGACTCCAATATTGTCTTAAGCCAGCGAATTTGCCACTATAGTGTGGGTCGAGCCTTTGCTGAAAAAGTTTAATGTCATTGAAACACAAACAAGTGAGGTGCCCAGCCATCCCAGCTACAGGTCCAATACTGCTCTCTGTCATCATATTTCTAAATTCAGCATCTACGTGAGGTACAGGGACTTGTCAGTTTTTTCTATAACACAGACCAACATACACTGACGTAAAAAAGAAAAAACAGTCAAACACATAACTTATAC
Organism: Conger conger; assembly: GCF_963514075.1. NCBI lineage: Eukaryota > Metazoa > Chordata > Actinopteri > Anguilliformes > Congridae > Conger > Conger conger. The sequence continues at coordinate 13,231,417 of NC_083765.1, forward strand.
TTCACTAAGTATTCATGAACAAAAATAGAATTCTATTTTCCTATGTTATATTTACAATTTCAAAAAAAATTCTACAATGAGATGGTAAATTCTAGAAGAAAAATGCAAAACCAAAAAAAGAAACTTTGTTTTCAGCTCCAAATCGGGTTCAGTTCTCACTGTTTTTCTTCTTTATTTTCTGATTGTCCTTAATTATGCTGTATTGACACTTTTTAGAGCCACCACTGGCTAATAAATACAATAAAATGTCTATATGCACTATATAGCTTCAAATACAACATACAACACAAACATACTTGACCAATAAAAATGCATTTCTGGAGTCCGGTGTATCTCAGTTGACCAGCTATGTTAGCCTTTAGGCAAATTTTCTGAAAAGTTTCCCTCTGGTAGCAGTGGAGCTAAAACAAAGTGTCCATTCATAACATGTGTTTTTTTTTGCATAAATAAACAAAATAACTAGACAGAAAAAAACAAGTCAAAATCTGGCAACTGTGAGACAACCTCACACGAGTCCAAACTGGTGACTTTGTTCATGCCGTTTTTTTCTCTCTCTCTTTCTCGCTCTCTCTCATACAACAGCTTCACATTAGTCAGAATTGATAAAAAATACCATTTATATCCAGTGCTTATAACACTTATCAAACAATGTCTCTGTGAGAGTTAACTTTTTTTTTGTATTTTTTTTTTGTTTATTTATTGTTTGTTTGTAATACAAGCGCAATCAAGTTTCAGTCCCGCGAAAGGTAATTTTTCTCAAACCTCCAGCCTGGCATGGCCGTCAAGAGCACACAAATCCCGTACCTATCCCCCAGCAAACAGAATAAACACAGCCTGCCACACCTACAACTGTTGGCTTGTGTAGGGGAGAAAATTCAGTTTGTTTTAGAGAGCAAAACAAATCAAAAAGAGAAACATGGAAATGGGATCGAGATGGAACTGATTATCCTGTTTGCAAAAGTGGGGTTGTTTTAAAATTGATTGACAAGCTCTAAGCGAGTGGAGACTAGAAAACAAAGAAAGGAGAAAAGAGAAAGCCGTCAGTGCGATTTTTTAAAAAAAATGCAGGAAATCAAACAGTGATCATCAGTGCCAGCCGTGGCAGGTAAACGCATCTCCTAATCACTCTGTTTCTGGGGGGGGGGGGGGGGGGGTGCTCAAGGGCGTAGGAAAAATAACGGGATTCATACATTAATAATGGCGTATTTGAGCTGATACCTACTCGTCCGTCATTTTAATAATCCCCCACAGCTTGATGTACTTGTTCCATCTGCTCGCCGGCGTCTCGCTGGCCTGGCCTGGCCTGGAGGAACGCACAATAAAACAGGGCCCTGCTCCCGCCCCTCCAGCAGATGGCCGCCCCTTGGGCACAAGCGGCTGTGGGGGCCGCCTTTTGGACTGGCCCAGCTACACGTGTGTGTGTGTGTGGGGGGGTCACAGCACCCTATGCCAAATGGCACAGCCTTGACCGCTGACCACCTCGTTGCTGACCGCCTTGACCGCTAACAGCCATCTCCTGGTTGGCTGGTCGCGGTAACAGCCATGGAGGAAGGGCCTTGTGACCTTCAGGAGATAACGAGGGGCACTGCTCCTTCAGGTCTGTTTGGCAGGGATGTGGGTTTTTATTATAGGACTATTCATTACCCCCCCTCACTATTATTCATGAATAATATGATATTACAGTATGTTGACCCAGTGGATCGGAACTGATCTAACGTATATTAATTTGTCCAGGATACGGCAGATGTAGTTGTAGTAAATTGAGTGGGGCAGAATTGATCTTAGTTCAAACTTTGGTAAAAGTAAGACATGATCTAACTTACATCGTTTTTTGCCGGAAAACAACAGATGAAATTAAGCCAGATGTTGCCTATCCTCAAGGACTGTTTGTTATCGAGCTGTCCTGGCTGCTGATAGTACTGCCTGTGCAGTAACTTCTACTGTTCACCTGTTTCCTCTGGGAAGTGTAGCTGCCTGTTCTATTTGGACTTAAGACTTAAGGAGAGCTTAGCTTTAAGACTCAGAAGTTGATTAAGATTTACAGTTTCCACACTGTAAGGAGCGAAGTCTTGTGCAAGATGAAGGAATTTAAAACGTCCATGTCCCGCTAAGGGGCGGAAGCATTTGAAAGGAACGCACGGTGCCTTGCTGGACTGCAACGATCAGCGATTGTAACGCCACCAAAGCTGCCTTTTCCTGCACTTCCAATTGGGTGGATTGGAAGGCATTTGGCCCCCCGGCAGTCCGGGCTGGTCACAATCGCTGGCATTAAGACCTCAGTGGGTAAGACTGGACTGAGCTGGCTGTATGATCACTGCGAGGGTCTTCCAGAGACACACACAGACGGGCTGGAGCGGAGCAGCAGCGCAGTGACTATGCCCCCCCCTCCCCCCTTCCCGAAAAGTAGGAAAAATGTGAGTGCGTCTGCATCCACATTCCTGAGTAGGACTGTGAAAAGTAACTGCTTTTTCTTTACGCCGTTTCATTAAGATTGTCTAAGACTCTTGCAGTGCCTGCTTTAAGACTTACACATTTTAAGATATATGTGATGGAAGGTTATGACAAGTTTGGCACGTCTTGATTTAATGCTGGAAAACACAAAAAAACTACTTAACAATAATAATAATAATAATAATAATAATAATAATAATAATAATTAGGGTGTTTAATGCATTCTTTTTGTGCTTGTTAGCACACTTGTGGACTGGTTTCTGTGTTTTATCTTTATGAAATTTCAGAATACTTTTCTCTTTCTCTGTATTTTTTCTTAAATAGTTCAGGTTAAAAACACATTCACAAGCTGTTGGCTGGCACAGCATACCTGAGTGAGAATATATTACCAAATCAAAACAGTAAATTAAGCTAATAAAAAGCATTCAAAAGAAAATATATATGAATATATTCATAAGAATAAAATGAAATGTAAGACTGTGAGAGCTATGGATTCATATTAAATGTTAAATTTCAAGTCCTGACATCCAAAGTTGAATAGACAAAAAAAACAAAACAAAACTGTCAAAATGTCCATGAGCAAAAAAGAAAAAATAACAAAGAAAAGAGGACATGAAATGGGGAAAAATTAAAACAAACGTACTGCTTCACACTTTAAGAAACATTTAAGACCAACAGCTGAATGTGGGGGAGCCACACGTGCATGCAGTACATGTTCAGAAAGGGAGCTTTTCTCTTAATGTGTCGTTTCGTTCTTTAGTTATTATTCTTCTTTGCCTTTATTTCGCCTTCCCTCTCCCTTTCTCTCTCTTTCTCTCTCTCTCTCGCTCTCTCTCTCTCTCTCGTTCTGGTACTCTCCGGTAAGAATCTGTCGATGTGTTGCTGGGTTTGGCCGTGAGGGTGGTGGTGGGGCGGATTCAGTTGGCGCTGACGGGCTCCCTGGTCTCGGTGTCGCTGCTGTAGTCCGATTTGGGCTCGTCCTCGAAGTCCTCGTACATGTCCATGTCGTCGTCGTTGCCGTTGACGGGGTCAGCGGCCCCCAGGGGCCCGGGCTCCAGCTTCAGGCCGTAGGTGCTCTGGATGACGGGGATGGCGGGCTCCGGGCTGGCCGAGGCGCTGGAGCAGTCCGACGTCATCTGCGGAGAGGGTGTGGCGGTAGCCAGGGCGATGGCGCCGGGGTAGACCAGGCCACTGCTGGTGGTGATGGGAATCTGGGGCTGCTGCCTGCACGGGCACACACAGCGGGAGAGAGAGAGAGAGAGGGGCACGTCAGGGAACGCTCTGGACCCTCCAACTCCCAAGACTCACCTTCATATTAGCAGCCGATTAAGACCCAAGAAATCAGACGCTTTACCTGTATAATGAACTGTGTTCATCTCTGCTGGGGAGATTTATTTTGATTTGTTAAAAAAAAAGTACAGGAGTCACTCTTGCTGCACTCCACTCTGTACGGGTCTCATGACACCTCACTCTCCCATGACTATGCATTTCTCTCTGTGTGAAAACCAGCAGCCTATGGACACCTGGTGTATTAATGGGAGATGCTAAAGCTAAACCCTGAGGAACGGCGTCCCACTTGGAGGACTAGAAGTCGTCTGTCCAGCCGCTGTGGACTCGCTGTCATAGTCGGCCAATGACACAGCCCAAGGCTTGGGCCTAACCTGCACGTCTAGCAGGAGACTGTACTGAGTGAGCCAATCAAGGGTTGCAGGGCTCCTTCACTGACCAATTACTTTTCTTAATTGTCCTTTTAACCCACCTATTCACATTCACTTCAGACACACTCCATAAGGAACATGCAAAACGTGTATCATATAAAACATTAAAGAGTGCAAAGAATGCTGAAACCATGTATCACTCATATCTACCCCCGAGGCTCTCCATTTTAAGTTCTGTAATTGAGAAGATTAACCTAACTTTTTCTTTTCGGGCAATATATTCACAGCTACAGTTCCCTGTGAAAATGATTTGGGAGATGTTTTGGCAGAACAGTTCTGAGTTCAACTGGGAAAGTGGCTTTGTGATATGAAGCCAATTGGTAGCTCCCACACACACACACACACACACATACACATAGTTGCAGCCAGACTGAAACTCCAGAGATTGTGTTTCTCACTGGCGAAATGGGAACACCTGGAGTAGACGTCTCACTGACCGCACACAATAAATTACGGGGTAAAGCTTGAGGTTTGCCCAGCTTCCCCTTCCTTTAGTACTTCAGTTTTATGTCCTGTAATAATGTCTGCATCCAATTTCTCTGCCTTCAGACTGCTATTGTCTTAATTTGATAAGTTACGAGTATTTAAAATCACTGGAAATTCAGGCTGTGCCACTTGAAAACTCGTTGGGAGTTGGGGGAATTCATTTTAACTGGACCGCAAATGTTTTTTATAGGACTGCTGCAACCATTTTTCATCGCTGTCCCTAGACATGTAATGAGAGAGTAACAAACACTTATGAAAAACGACAACTTGTTATTGTTTAACGGGAGCATTCATTAGCATTGCGTGAGATGGAGGGAGGGTCGTATATCAGGAGAAAAGAGGGCTTAACGAGCTGCAGTATTAATGTAATCAGCTCTATTACAGGGCCAGTGGCCTTGTGCAATATGCTACACACAATCGCTCTGGAGAGGAAGCACTGTAACACTGCCCTTTCCTAAGTGTGTCTCTCAACTCAGGGCAGCCGGGGAAAACACTGCTCACATTAATGTAATTAACCATCTGTGATCATATAATTAAAGCATAACAGTAGGCTACTTATTGTAAAATCTGCTATCTAATTCTGAGCATCCTCGGGGGGGGGGGGGGGGGCATAGACACAAAGCTAAAGGCATCTCTGGACTACGTAACTATAATTATCTCTTCCAGAGAATATGTATCTCTACATGCATGCTTCTAAATATCAGTAAAATGTTTTTTTTTACGCTATCATGGGGCCATGTCGCTCACTCTCATGCATGATTTGTGTCACTAAAATCTCTCCCAGAATGCCCTGGGTGGCGGTGGTGAGGGTGCCTTCCTGCTGATTTCCCTACTCTGCGGGCCTGTGGCCATGCACCTACCCAACAGTGAAGAACTGCCGCATCTCCTGCCTCCGTGAGCGCATCATCTGCTTGTACTCGCCTATGCGCAGCTTCTTGCCGTCGATGATGCAGGTGCGCTTGGGCCGGGGCTTGTACTTGTAGTTGGGGTACTTCTCCAGGTGGATCTTGCTGAGCCGGGCCTGCTCCTCATAGTACGGCTGCTTCTCCTGGTTTGTCATGGCCTTCCAGCGTGAGCCTAGCGCCGCCACAGGGAACAGGCAGGGGAAGAGCGCCGTTAAGAGGGGAAGACCTGACGCCTAGCACCGCCACAGGGAACAGGCAGGGGAAGAGCGCCCTTAAGGGGGGAGACCTGACGCCTAGCACCGCCACAGGGAACAGGCAGGGGAAGAGCGCCCTTAAGGGGGGAGACCTGACGCCTAGCACCGCCACAGGGAACAGGCAGGGGAAGAGCGCCCTTAAGGGGGGAGACCTGACGCCTAGCACTGCCACAGGGAACAGGCAGGGGAAGAGCGCCCTTAAGGGGGGAGACCTGACGCCTAGCACTGCCACAGGGAACAGGCAGGGGAAGAGCGCCGTTAAGGAGGGAGGACCTGACGCCTAGCACTGCCATAGGGAACAGGCAGGGGAAGAGCGCCGTTAAGGAGGGAGACCTGACGCCTAGCACTGCCACAGAGAACAGGCAGGGGAAGAGCGCCGTTAAGGAGGGGGGACCTGACGCCTAGCACTGCCACAGAGAACAGGCAGGGGAAGAGCGCCGTTAAGGAGGGGGGACCTGACGCCTAGCACTGCCATAGGGAACAGGCAGGGGAAGAGCGCCGTTAAGGAGGGAGACCTGAATGAGCGAGGCCGTTCAGGCTGGGTGAATTACGTGTGGCTTTGTTTCTCAGCAGATTAAGAGTGTGAGTACAGCCAAGAGTCTGGGTTAAATCTACAGTGTACACTGTACTCCGCAGTCTACCGAGTCTCTAATAATGAAAACAGCTTTATAGAAACCAAAGGGAAGATTGAAAGACTGGATTATTAACATGGATATTATGAGATTAAAGGAGATTAAATTCAACAGCTGTTTACTCTATAAATTGAATAATCACATCCAGTACAATGATTGTGTTTTTTTGTTTTTTTTGTGTGTGTGCATCTGTGTGTGTGTTAGCGCGTGCATGTCTGTGTGTGTGTGTGTGTGTGTGTGTGTGTGTGTGTGACAGACTCAGAAGCATGCAGCGTAATTGCAGTGAGAAGTGCACACATCTGCTCAGTTGCATCATGGAGCAGTCTGTGCCAAACACACAGGACGTGCACACAGCCCCATCTCTAAACAGGGCTTTCCAGGCTTTCTCATCAAAGCCATGACTTTTTATTCATTTCTGTGGTCTCAGCACACACACAGCAGAGCAGTTAAGCCTTTTTCGCCCCTACGGTTATTTATTCACTTTGTTTAGCATTTTATTGTGGTGTTTAAGCCCAATGAATTTATTTAGCACTCTCCGGTATTTCCCTATACTTTGTCAATTATTTATTTATTTTTAAAACACGATTTCCCTGACGCAGCAAACACCTTACTTCCGGCCGTCCATCTGCATTACAGGCACAAGCCGGTAAATATTTAGAAAGTGCGCGGTGCCCTGGCGCGGTGTGACGGCACTTTTAGCGGCGCTGATGTATGGGCCGGCAGAGCGGAGGGGAGCGACCCATTTAGCCGTGTCATTTTTCATAATGTATAACGCCCGTCTGAAGGGCGGTAAATCCTTCTGCCTGACACGAGTACACTGATACAGGGGTCCCACACTGTGACGAATCCCTCCACCCCCTCCGCTACAGCACGGCTTTAAAAACACCGCGCAGCTGCACAGAGGGACCCGCTATCGTTTCAATACCGAGCGGAGAAAAACTACACTGACTGAACACACGTCTGAATTATCGTGAAATGGCTGTAAAACAGCTCCATTTTAGCTCTATGCGAACCAAAGCATTGTATTTCTTTTTATTGTGTTTTTAACATGGCATAATTACCATTAATTACATTAATTACAGTGCCACAATCGTGGTGTGTTTTCACGGAGAAAAACAACTTTCAATGCAAACACTCAGTGCAGTCTTGCTTTTTTCCATCTAAAGCTACTCCTAACGTATCACAGAGCCGTGTTACACTGGCACACAGTTTGGTTTTCACTCGGGAACAGTGTGAGTCTTTAGTTTTTCTAGCCAGCCATTTTAGTAGTACAGTGTTTCAGAGCTTTATGAATGGCGTTCTGTGTCTTGTTGTTAATAACATAGTGCTTTTAAACACCACACATTTATCGCTATTGCCAAAAGCCAAACAGCAAACTGCTTATGCATATCTGAAAGGCTTTTCACAGTTAGGAATGTGCTCAGATTTTAGGAAAAAGAGACATATTAGGTTATATAAACACATTTAAAAAAAAATATTACTGATGCAAAACTATGATAAATATAGATATGAGCCCGCATTTCTATATAAGGCAGAAGAAGTACTATATGAATTGTAAAAATATGAACCAGAAATATTAAAAATATTTATTTTGTGTCATTCTTGGGTACTTTTTTTTGTCACATAATAATTTTATCATTAACAATTTTCACCACTGACACTAAACACAATTGACTAATATATATGTTTTGTAATAATAATAATAATAATAATAATAATAATAATAATAAGTTTTGTTTCAATAATAACTGCTAAAACTTACCAGAGCAAACTCTTAAATAGCTTACAATTGAGGGTTTTTGGTCTGTAGTAATACTGTAGTAGTTTTTTTCATATTTCAGAAATACAAATGATGGCAGAGCTGAGGGAGGGGGCAGGGCCTGGTGAAGAAAGGGGCAGGGTCAGCTGTGAAAGAGGGCGTGGTCAGGTGAGCGGGCGTGGCCGGGTGAGCGGGTATGGTGGGGCGAGTGGGCGTGGCCAGGTGAGCGGGCGTGGCCGGGTGAGCGGGTATGGTGGGGCGAGTGGGCGTGGCCAGGTGAGCGGGCCGGGTGAGCGGGCTGGGTGACAGGGGCGACATGGCTCAGGCAGTAAGAGCAGTCGTCTGGCAGTCGGAGGGTTGCCGGTTCGATCCCTCGCCCGGGCTGTGTCGAAGTGTCCCTGAGCAAGACACCTAACCCCCCAAATGCTCCTGACGAGCTGGTCGGCGCCTTGCATGGCAGCCAATCGCCGTCGGTGTGTGAGTGTGTGTATGAATGGGTGAATGAGAAGCATCAATTGTACAGCGCTTTGGATAAAGGCGCTATATAAGTGCCAACAATATGTGATAACAATATGGGTGAGTGGGCGTGGCCAGGTGAGCGGGCTGGGTGAGTGGGTGTGGCCAGGTGAGCGGGCTGGGTGAGTGGGCGTGGTCAGGTGAGCGGGCTGGGTGAGTGGGCGTGGCCAGATGAGCGGGCTGGGTGAGTGGGTGTGGTCAGGTGAGCAGGCGGGGTGAGTGGGTGTGGTCAGGTGAGCGGGCTGGGTGAGTGGGCGTGGCCAGGTGAGCGGGCGTGGCCAGGTGAGCAGGCTGGGTGAGTGGGAGTGGCCAGGTGAGCGGGCTGGGTGAGTGGGCGTGGCCAGATGAGCGGGCTGGGTGAGTGGGTGTGGTCAGGTGAGCGGGCGGGGTGAGTGGGCGTGGTCAGGTGAGCGGGCTGGGTGAGTGGGCGTGGCCAGGTGAGCGGGCGTGGCCAGGTGAGCGGGCTGGGTGAGCGGGCGTGGCCAGGTGAGCGGGCGGGGCCAGGGGAGCGGGCGGGGCCAGCGGGCGTGGCGGGGAGCTCTCACCGAGGATCTTGCTGATGTTGGAGTTGTGCATGTCAGGGAAGGCCTGCAGGATCTTCCTCCGCTCGTCCTTGGCCCACACCATGAAGGCGTTCATGGGCCGCTTGATGTGGGGCTCGGTGCTGTTGCGCCCCCGCGCTTCCCTGTACACCCGAGCCTCCGTAGTGCTGGCGCCTCCTGCTGGCCAAAGAGAGCAGTGCTGTGGTCAAGTGCATCGCCACCCCCGGAAACCCAGTCCAGATTGAAGAGCAACGCTACGCTGGGACCAGCAAGGGAAGCTAAAGGAGAGGCCCATTCTCCATCCTCCCTTTCCACACTTCTAAATACAGCAACTCAAATGTTCTTCTAAATTATTGATTATTGTTATTGTTTTTTTCCCCTCTCTCTTTTTCTCAAAACAACAAATGTAATAATAATAAAATAATTTATTAAGAATAAAGTTGACCTGTCAAGAGGGGAGGGGGGTGGCAGGAAGAAAAAATATTTATTGAGAGAGGGAGTGTGTCTGTGGGTCTGTCCAAAAACAGAAGGGAAGAGAAGAGAGGAGAGGAGAATAGAACACAGGAGAAGAGAATGAATATATCTTCAGGGACTTTGCAGGCATTGTTTGTCTCTGTGTCCCACCTCAAAGTTTCAAGCTGTGTGCATCAGTGAGATGCATATAAATGGAAACTTCAATAAATAAAAATAATAAACATAAACAATGTCAACCTAAATAATTTCTGAACAGTATAAAAGCCAATGACATCAGGGGGGAAACTGGGGATGCAGGAAAAATGCATAACCACAATAATGCAGAAACAACCCTCACCCCATTCAGCACAGGTTAAAGTCAGAAACGCAAATAAAAATCAATATTAAAATGAAATAAATTAATCAATTATGTTCGCATGTATATCAGCTTCCTTGACTTGTGCACAAAAGAGGCCAGAAGGAGATAAAACCAGAATGAAAAGAGAATAAACAAAAATAAAAATCAAGAAAAAAGGGACGGGAAAACAGAGCTTTCCGTGTGCTGCTGGCAAAATGCTACCGAGGCTAAAGCTTGGGAAGACAAAAGGTTAACTCTAAAGGTTAACTCTCTCCATTACTGTCACTTATACTGTGGAATAAAGTGACTTTGGCTGACATTGTCCATTGTATCACATTGATAATAAAAGTGTACACACATTCTCTCACTGTGCTCACTGGAGTTTTGGTCGTAATAACTGAGGTGAGGCAAACAGAAACATCATGCAGCCTTGAGCCTTGTGACTTTACTGCACAGCACAGACTCCCTGGCCTGAATACAGCAAGGGGGCTAGAGTGTGTGTGTGTTGTGTGTGTGAGAGAGAGTGTGTGTGTTTGAGTGAGTGTGTGTGTGAGAAAGTGTACGAGAGTGTGTGTGTGTGTGTGTGTGTGTGTGAGAGAGAGTGAGTGTGTGTGAGAGTGTGTGAGTGTGTGTATGTGATAGAAAGTGAGAGATTGAGTGTGTAAGTGTGTACGTGAGAGTGTGTGTGTGAGAGAGTGTACGAGAGTGTGTGTATGTGTGAGAGTGTACGAGAGTGTGTGTGTGTGTGAGAGTGTACGAGAGTGTGTGTGTGTTGGAGAGTGTGTGTGAGAGAATGTATGAGACTGTGAGAGAGTGTGTGTGTGTGTGTGAGAGAGAGAGAGTGTACGAGAGAGTGTGTGTGAGAGAATGTATGAGACTGTGAGAGAGTGTGTGTGAGATAGAGAGAGAGAGAAAGTGAGAAAGAGAGTGAGTGTGTGTGAGTGTGTGTATGTGATAGAAAGTGAGAGATTGAGTGTGTAAGTGTGTACGTGAGAGTGTGTGTGTGAGAGAGTGTACGAGAGAGTGTGTATGTGTGAGAGTGTACGAGAGTGTGTGTGTGAGAGTGTACGAGAGTGAGTGTGTGTGTGTGTATGTGATAGAAAGTGAGAGATTGAGTGTGTAAGTGTGTACGTGAGAGTGTGTGTGTGTGTGAGAGTGAGTGTGCGAGAGAGTGTGTGTGAGAGAATGTACGAAACTGTGAGAGAGTGTGTGTGTGTGTGTGTGTGTGTGTGTGTGAGAGTGTACGAGAGTGTAAGGTGGTTGGGCATGTACATAGACACTCTGAGACTGGTTGACCAGCAGGAGGCGCTGTTCTGCTGAACCCGCTGAACCGAGCATCAGTTCCTGTTAATCCATTCGCACTGCTTCATGTTTAACAGTCACACCAACATATCTATATGCTATAAAGACTGCTCCATATGTAGCATTCACACCGTCATGGTGAATCAGTCTGGGCGGTGGGGATCTGAGCATCTCCAGGGAGCACAGCCGTCTGTTTACACCAAGAACAGCACAGCCGTCTATTTACACCAAGAGCAGCACAGCCGTCTGTTTACACCCAGAGCAGCACAGCCGTCTGTTTTACACCCAGAGGAGGCACAGCCACAGCAACCCACAGTCACAGGTCACACACGCCTACAGTGCCCACCTACCCACAATGCCTTTCACTGGCACTAACAGTTCACCTGAGGATCCTACTTTAAAAGCCATGGCAAAATCAGAATATAGCACAAACAGGAACTTAGTCATGAAACAAACACACACACACACACGCACATGCATGCACACAAGCACGCACACACACAAAAAGACACACACACACACATACACAGGCACTGACACAGACAGACACACATTCTGTACACAAGGACACATACACAAAATGCATGAATCCACACACAAATGTACAAACAAGCACAGAGACACACACACACACACACACAAATCTTTCTGATTACACAGGACCCTGCGCTCCGGTGGTCTAGCACTTGTTGGCTAAGAACAGACAGCCTCTTGATCCGGTGACCACCCCAGCCCCCCCCCCCCCCCCCATGGCGCTCCAGGGCTGGCGGCTCCGAGCCGTCAGGATGCGGGGATAATACACTACCTCTCCGCTACCGTCGCCCCACAGTACATTAATTTCATTTAGCACGCGCTAACCGTACAGGATGAATTGATTTCACTTTGTGCGGTTTTGACAGCCATGTTTATTGTGCACTGAAATGCAGTGTGCCGCGCTAGGCTGACAGCATCCATCAGCGCGGGGCAATCTGCTGCCTGTCAGCTCAGATGAAGGCATCCATTACGCCCGGAGCTCAACGCGCGCTCGTTCAGACACGACAGCCACTGTCTGCTCTCCCCGATCGCTCGCTTTAATTTACGAGGCCCCGCATCCCCCCCCCACCCTCCCACACCATTACTCCCCCGGCTGACACTGATTCAGCAATTTATATACTGGCACGCAACATGTAAGAGCAGAGGTGAACATAACACAAACAAAATCACCGCAGCCTTTCAATCAGGCCCAGGTTCAATTTGTTTACAAAATGGATTAAAAAAAAAAAAAGGCCTCGATTCTCATTCAGCCCGGCAGGGCTCATTGGTACAAAAATGAGCATGTATTTACATTTTGGTTTTTGTATTTTCAGGCATTCCTTTTTCCAGTTCTTTAAATCTCTAATTGAAAAATCTAGCCCGCGCCAGTAACAGCCCAATATCCGCACCCTTTTCGACCGGTCTCTCTCCTTAAGTAACGAGGCTGCCCCCCTTTTGTTGTCGGGACTAAATGGATCCAGGCCCCTCCAAGACAATCAATCATGGGAAAAAAAACCCAGGCCGCACGGCGAACCCCATTTTGTGTGATGTGTAAGGGTGGGGAGGGGGAGGGACGGGGCGCAGGCACGGGTGGTCCCTGATGAGGCTCCGCCATCACGATTGGCCTTTAATCAAACCCAGTCCGCCAGCCCCTCCCCCCCCTAAAGAAAATATGCATTTACGCCACGCTCTGCTGTACCGCAATAAAGCCGAAGACAACAATGTGAACGGAAACGCCTAAATTATTTACCAATTACCGTTCCTTTTTAAATGTTTTTTTTTTTCCTCTCCCCACCCATCCAACAGACGCTAGGAAGCGCCTAGTTAGGTGAGCGATTGTGTAAATAAATACTGATGTTTAGCGCTGACACGGGCAGACTCCCCCGGGCACGCATGGCTGTGTGTGTATGGGGGAGTTTAATAGGGTTTATTGTGATGTATGTGGCCCAGCCAGTGTTCAGTGTGATCGAGTGATGCGTGGATCTCTTCTTCACACGTCTCCTGTGACAGTCAGGCAAACAGTGAGGGGGGTTCCCACACTAAGGCAGGCGACAAAGCAAAACACCCAGACTGTAATTATACACTGCTAACTACACTGCCGTAGTTATATTGTTGATATTTTTGCTATTACTAACATGTAAATTTACAGTTTATGTATACAATTGCTTTGGCAATATGAGGCGAATGTGTGGGCTAGTGAAGGGCAATGTGAATGTAAATGTAAGAGAGAGAGAGAGAGTGAGAGGGGTGTGGGGGTTGGGGCGGCCCTACAGACCACCACACCTGTACACTGCAGGTCTGCACTTGCCCAGGTGTCCTGGTTTCATAACAGCCTGAAAACACTCACTTCCGCCAGGCAAGCAGCCGTCACACAAACGCGCCTGCCCCCTCCCAGGGCTCCGGTAACAAGCCTTTACAGAGGTCTGAGAGGCTGACAATGCCTCCACACTGGAGGAGAAGGAACACGTCACCGGACGTAACACAACTTCCAACGCCTTCATGTCACCGCTCAAATTTTTGCCAATTAAAACATTACGAACCGCAAAATGATTTAAGACTTGAAAGCAGCTGATCTGTGCTTTTTTTCCTTTGCGCTTCTCCGCACTGTTACTGAATTTGTGCTGCGCTTGAAGTTCACAGCAGAACCCAACTTGTAAGGTGGCGATTCCACTTGTAAGGTGTCACCACCTGCACGCTATCGCCCGTGCGTTTTTTTGTGCTGCGTGCGTCTCACCTTGCATGCCTCCCAGATTTCAGCGTGCCGTGTTAAATTCCTTGTTGTAGCTCCAGTCATTCAGAGTGCCTGTATGAGTCCTGGTCTACAGTGACACTAGCCTTTGTGTTCTGACAGGAGCCAGGGAAACAAACTCAGTGGTGTCTGGAGCCCCAGAGACACACCAGAGACACACGAGTGTGACCAAAAGACCAGAGAAAAATTACCTACATTTCCCCCCTAAAAATTCAACCTCAATTTTAATTTTTATTTTATTTGTATTTCAAAAGGGGCTTAATTGAAAAAATATTAATTCTGTAAAATGATTCTGAATGACTCTCATAAAACAATAATATATTGTGCTTCCTTAAACAATAATATTTTTCTTATTTTATGGAATGTTCTGTTGTGCCTGTCAGCCTTGGGGTAAAGGACAGAACATTCTCATGGCTTACTGTAGGCTACGGGGACGGAAAAAAACTCAATCATAGTCATTGTTTCATAACAGTGCAGCAAAGTACTTTACCATGCTACGGTAAGACTACTGTAGTTATACAGTAGTTCTGCCCATTTGGACTCCTTGGGCATTAATAGCTGACTAATCAACCCCTCCAATTTTATGTGCATGGCATTGTTGCAAAGCCCACTGGGATTAGCCCATTTCCTGTTCGCCATCTCCCACCACCCCTTTGTGTTCTGTGAGCAACAAGCGCACGAGTGGAACTTATGAACTGCATGAGGAGGGCTGAACAAAGGGGCCATGTTAAAGCCGTTTGCGGCCTTTCTTAATGTTTTTCATCTGAGTTTTAAAAGGCCTAATGACTCTGCGGCAGGCTGATGCATGTGGCTCGTGGCTTTCTGCGAGACGGGGAAAACGCTCCCCAGCTCCCCGCCCCGGCCTCGCGTCCTCCAGGGTCCCCCCTCACAACTTCTGGCAGCTGTTAATTTGGTTGCTGCATGCACTACAAATATTAGTTTAAGCAACCTAAAGCTCTCTGAGAGCTGAAGCGATGACAGGGTAGTCCTACGCCCTTGGGTCGCTCGGAAAACAACAGGCACGGGACGGGACACGGGAACGTTCTGACCAATCCCACACACCAACACTGCCGATGCTCTGAGGCGCTTGGGTAATTTGGAAAGCAAAAGAAATGCTGGTGCCGTGCACACCATACGGTTCGCCTTCAACTGTTAGCAGCCCGCTTATCCAGCCACAATTACAAGCATTGTGCTTTATACACAGACCAAAACTCCCTCAGACTCTTATGAAAGAGAAAGAAAGTCTTTACATCACAAAGATTTGTTACAGTTCTTAACTGCTCATTTAATGTCACCTGGATCATTTCCACTGATTACTCCACAGCAGTTGATGTTATGTTCTGCTTGGGGTTATGTGGAGGATCTTTGTCTCTTTGGTTTATCGGAAACACTTCCAATCTCAATTAAAAACCAGTTACCGACCATGTTTCCAGATATACAAAACGCATTCTGTTCCCGAGAAGTATTTTAATGTGGGCACATTGCTGCACAGGGAGATTTTGAGGACATACCTGTTTATAACTCATCTTTGTTTTGCTGCCGTTGGCGGAGAGTTTAAATAGCAACTGTCTCAGTGAGCTAGGTGTGCCTTCCCTGGTGTCTTTCAGGACTTCCAAGTGACAAAGTACCCACAGTTCCCAACATTACCCCCAAAGTGAGTTCCCATTCCAGGGGCTACACACGTGGAGGATCTGGCTGAGGGAGCTTGACTGCTCTTTTCACGGATCTGTGCTCAAACCAACAGCGATGAACCGAATTCAGACAAAGGCAGCCTCTAAATGTCGACAGTAGTCATTCCAGCTGAAGTGTTTTTGCAGGTTTTTTTCCCACAAATTGTCTAGAAGACAAACGGTAATCTAGCAAGAGTGAGGGTGTCACGTTCTCTCGAGAAATACTTACTGCTCCACCTCAGCGCGATTTAGGCTATTTAAAGACGGGCCCATTCTGTTTCTTTCTGCTCCAGCCCCTGAAGTTCCATGGAAACTGCCGCAAAATATTTATGTCTGGCAAACAGTGGGAAAGAGGGGCGTCCGTGGCCGAGCCACACGAGCTCCAGAGGCATGGAGCGGGAACGCTCCGGGGCCGGCGGGGAGGGATTTACACCTCCCCGCCGGGGGGCTCAAACAGGCCGCGCCGCTAACCGGGCGGGGCCTGGAACACATCCAGCTTTGTCCTGTGACCCCCTCACCTCCCGGCACCTACCTGTGAGAAACCGGGGCGTAACTGCGGCAACGGCGTGACCTCACACCGGTACCGTGCACACCCACACAGCTCCCTTAACCAGACTCACAGAGGCTTCACTAGGTACTCGGTAAAAAATACACAAATGTAAAATAAATGTAACCAAAAAAAACAAATGTAAAACAAAAATCTAATTCTTAATCAAATATGGCCATCCAATAATCTGCTCTAATGGTGACACTCCAATCCATCGCTTGGTCTTTGCTTCACTGAGCAAAAAAACATTCCAGTTAAAACTTCATTCGGCTGAGGCCAGGCACAGAGAAATCTGGGCTGCTTACAGAAGCTTTACTGCTTTAACAGTGAATTTCAATATCACTATAAAATCTAAATATAATTTAAAAATAATGCCAAAGTAATGCTCAAGTCACCGGGGAATATGCGTGAACATTATCACACACAAAAACCAGTGACTGATATGAATATGATAGAATAGAATATAATAGAACAGATTTTTAGTGACTTTGGGAACATGGGTGATCGGGAAATGAAATGACATTCATTCTTTGGGAGGAAAGGTTCGAGGAAAGAGAAGAAAGAGAAGGAGTCGGAGGAATGAAATGTGAGATGGTCTTACCGTCCATGTCTTCAGGCCGGGTGAGGTCGATGACCCGGTGACCCATCTTGCCATCCTCACCCAGCTTCCCCAGGTGGTGCCCCAGGCTCTCGAAGTGCGCCCTCTCCTGTGGGAGGGGGGAATAACAGCAGTTAGTAATCCAATTTGCAACAAAACAATTTGCTGAATGCAGTCGACGCAACCGATTTCCATATTTCTCTTTTAATATGAAATACTTAACTTCGAGAACTCCATAAATAACTGAATAATTTGATGAATCATGTTTAATAATCTAAAGTGGGCAGCAAGTTCTGCTAAATGGCAAGCCACCCGTGTTGATCCCTGTGAGGTGTATCATCCCTTCAATCTGCAGGGGGAGATACTTCACTTCTACAGATAACCTGGGGGGTGGTGGAGGGACCTTAGTGAGGAGGAGCCCGTGGGCTCCTCTCGCACGCGCTCAGACTGTGTAACCCAGCCCGTGGGCTCCTCTCACACGCGCTCAGACCTCCGCGTAACCCAGCCCGTGGGCACCTCTCCCACGCGCTCAGACTGCGTAACCCAGCCCGTGGGCACCTCTCCCACGCGCTCAGACTGCGTAACCCAGCTAGTGGGCACCTCTCGCACGCGCTCAGACTGCGTAACCCAGCCTGTGGGCCCCTCTCACACGCGCTCAGACCTCCGTGTAACCCAGCCCGTGGGCTCCTCTCACACGCGCTCAGACTGCGTAACCCAGCCAGTGGGCACCTCTCGCACGCGCTCAGACTGCGTAACCCAGCCCGTGGGCACCTCTCACACGCGCTCAGACTGCGTAACCCAGCCCGTGGGCTCCTCTCACACGCGCTCAGACTGCGTAACCCAGCCCGTGGGCTCCTCTCACACGCGCTCAGACCTCCGCGTAACCCAGCCCGTGGGCACCTCTCGCACGCGCTCAGACTGCGTAACCCAGCCTGTGGGCACCTCTCCCACGCGCTCAGACTGCGTAACCCAGCCTGTGGGCCCCTCTCGCACGCGCTCAGACTGCGTAACCCAGCCAGTGGGCTCCTCTCACACGCGCTCAGACTGCGTAACCCAGCCTGTGGGCTCCTCTCACACGCGCTCAGACTGCGTAACCCAGCCTGTGGGCCCCTCTCGCACGCGCTCAGACTGCGTAACCCAGCCCGTGGGCTCCTCTCACACGCGCTCAGACTGTGTAACCCAGCCTGTGGGCACCTCTCACACGCGCTCAGACCTCCGCGTAACCCAGCCAGTGGGCACCTCTCCCACGCGCTCAGACCTCCGCGTAATCCCGGCAGCGCGCTCCCCGCCCGGCGGAGCCCAGAGCCCGGTCCTCATCACTTATTCAGGACCCTGCCTCCGTGTTTTCCCCTCCTTTGTCGCGTCGCGTTATGCTCAGATTAAACTTGGCATGGTGTTGCACTTGACGCACAATGAAGCCCTGTCATTCAGCGCGCGGCGACAATATTAAATGTCATGTCCGTGTGCATTTACAGAATAAAATAACAGCTTTCGGGGGGTTGTGAATAGTTGCTGCACATTACACTTAATGTATTATGCAGAAGCGCGGAGCTGACTGCTCCTCTCCCCATTGTTAAATGACCTAGTTCTTGTAGTGAATACACGGGCATTAGCCGTGCGCTGTCTTCTTCTTTTAAAGAGTGAAGTGGGGATGGACACTTTGACTCTGTATGATACAAATAATCTGCCTCTCTCCCTGCCTCTGCTTGCACCGGGCTGGGAAGCACTCAGAGACGGCATGTTGTCCAGATTCAGAGGGGAAGAGCATTTGTTTTACTCCCCGGGTGAGAATTCAATCTCTGCCAAAGGTGCACTTTCTTTTACCCCCACACTCATCCCTCCCGTCTCCTCCTCCTCCTCCTCCTCCTTTTCCCTCACTGTTTTCTGAGGACAGCACTCAGGTGGGGTCCTTACACAATGCTAACAGCTCCCCTGCCAAAAAACAGACACCGACACCACCGTGTGCATTAATCTTTCAGCACACGTTTGTTTGTTGGGTTTTACCCTGTTTTCTCCGGAGGATGATGTTGTACGCACACACACACACACACACACACACATATGAACACAGGCACACACACACATAAAATAAATTTACTAAACCCTTTGTTCAACCACTGTATAATAAGTAAGTTATGCATTTATAATTATTAAGATTTATCATGATTTTTAAGGTTTTTTAATGGGATGGTAAATGGACACATTGCAACTCATCAGATGCAGTCTGTTAATTCATTTTATTTAGGTCATTATTTAAAATATACACTACTGCCCCACCCTCAATGAGGGCTGTCAAAAATAAAAAGAAGTTGAAATCCAGTTTACACATTAAAACATTTCACAGAGCTCTGATTCCCTCTACTTATTTTATTTATACAATAACCATTACTCAAAACGGAGGGGAAACACACACACACACACACACACACAGACACACAGGAAAGTACTTCAATTTAACACCATGCTTGAAGGAACAATAATTATTTATGGCCATCTGAGTGATTCTGATGTACAATTAAGCACTACCTGCTCATGCCGTGTCATTAAGGGCCTGCCTATGCGAATGCGCTTTGCTTATTTAAGTGTTTTCTAATGATGATATACGCGGCGGGCCCACTGGGCGGGCGGCACGGGGAGCGGGTAAGATGGAGTGGACCGCGTTTCCCAGAGCGCCGTGCGATCCAGGCGCCAGGCGCTACACGCCAGCGTATTCATCACACGGCCCAGATTATCGCGCTTAATGAAAGAGCCGCGTGGCCTGGTGACAAATAGACGGATGCGCGACTGCGTTCGGGTGGGTGGCTGTACGTTTTAACCCCTGTCTACCCCCCCCCCCCCTCCCTGCCATGCTCCGCCATCGAGTCACGGTATGTAGGATAACTTTGTAATAAATTAGCCCCCCACTCCACCCTGTGTGATGTGGAGGCTGACCCCCATCAATCAAGCCCCTTTTTATAAAGTCATGATGGTTAAGCGTAGTGTTGGAGAGAGGAGAGCACAATCACAGCACAATCGTGTAGCTGATGACACGGGTAACGTTTCAACAAAGCGCAGAAAGGGACTGAGCCCTGAGCACAGCAATCAGTCCTCAGTCATCAACAAATATGACAGAAATAAATAAGAAATAAATAATGCAGCTATAGATAAAATTTCATTTTTCCAGGCACTCCTAATTCACTTTTTTAAATTTGTTTTTAGCAAAGCATGGTCTGTAATGCATTCAGATTTGTGTAAAAAGGAACAGGGAGAAAAAGAAATACGAATCCTTTAGTTATCAAAGTTTTGTCTGGTAATGATAGATTAAACTAACATAGCTCATCCTAACAGTCCGGCACAATGAATTTCCATTAAATTTTATATACTATGTTTTATATACTTATTGGTTATAACCTGTATAATTTATGTCTGAGCATCGGAATTGCGCGTAAAATTATGGAAGTCATTTATATGCATAACGTCCGAGGCTTTTTTGGAAGGCTTGAAAATTGTCCGTGAACAAATGTTACTTCTCTAGCCCTTGCATGGAGTGCAGTGATAAATTAATGACATTTTTATTATTTTATGGTGTCATTAAATTTTTACTGATCACTCTGCGCCTGAAGAGCAGAGAGGACAAGCAGCCCAGGGAGACGGCGCCCATCCTGAAGGGTGCAGGGGTACGCTTTTAGTAAATAGCAGCTCATATAAAGCATTTTATATTTCATACAGGCATTACAAAGGGAGAGACAACGCTGCGGGGACTAAGAGAAAGAGAGGTATGAGTGATATTATTATTAGCATTATCATTATTATTATTACTATTATTACTATTACTACTATTATTACTATTATTATCATCATTTATTTTTATTTCAATTTCATTTAACTTTTCATTCATTTAAATTGATTAATTTCATTTCATTATTGTGAACTTTCTTTCAACTGTCTATCGATATTCTATTACCGGAATATTACCGGAATATTATATTATAATACTCTATTATGTTACATGGTAAAATATTTCATGGCAGTTAGGCGTTTAAAATTGAAAGAGAAATTGAGAGAGAGGAGGAAAACTTGGGAGAAACAGACAGAGAAGGAGCGAGAGAGAGAGACAGAGAGAGAGGGGTGAGGGAGAGAGGGAGAGAGAGATAGAGACAGAGAGAAAATGAGAGAGAGAGTAAGAGAGAGGGAGAGAGAGGGAGAGAGAGAGACAGAGGGAGCGAGAGAGAGGGAGAGAGGGGGAAGGGGTGAGGGAGAAAAAGCATGAGAAGGACAGACAATACAGGCGATGTAATCCTACACCAGGCAGGCCTCCCATCCTGATTAGCCCGGGCCTGCTCCCCAAATGAGTTCAGCATGCCGCCCTCCATCCGCAGTCTAAAATTATAGCACCGCGCGCTACGCCCAAGCGGAAAAAGCGCCCGCAATAATCCCATCCACTCTCCTCCGCTCCCCTCTTTTTTCTTTTCCTTTCTTCCCTGGTTTTTTTGTGTCTCCGATTCGGTTACGGCGCGTTTTGTTGGACGCAGAATGGTTGCCGGGTGAAGTAATGCCATGGAGGCCAATGGCAGCGCGTTTGGAATTTATGAACTTTTTTTCATGTGGAGCCAGGGAGCGCCGACGTCAGCGATTTAACCGAGGCTTTAATCAGAGCGGCCACAGACCGTGCGCCTCGGGACGGCGCTCAGCCCACAGGACATATTTTGGGGCAGTGCGGTGGTGTGGGGGGGGCGGGGTGGGCTGCTCTTTGCATTGTGTTACCGGCGGTAACCCAAAAATGTCCCTCTCCTTCATAAATAGCGCCTAAATCTGAGTTAGACCACTGTCAGTCGCTGATAAGTAGCATTAATGTGCTCTCGGAAAACTTACAATCTTTTTTCAGGGAGGAAGCATCTGACCCGCCTGTCTGTGTTGGGCTACTTAGATAACTGCTTTCAGTAGCGGAGGGAAAAAAAGCAATTTCTACGCCAGACAAATTGAGTGAGGTGGATGGAGGTGAGCGGGAAAGGCAGATACCCGCGCAGGCGAAGGCCAGGTTCATGGAAGGACTGCTCCGCGCACATTTTTAAAAAGGTAAAGAAAGGAGGCGGAATGGCGCACACCGTGGCTCTGCGCGCTGTGGCTACTCTGCGTAGCGTAGCGGAGCGCTAACGGCGGGGGAAAGGAGAGCCGCTGTGGACGCTACGCAGCGCTGGCGGACCGCGGCCGAAAAGCCCAACCCGGAGCGAACAGCACCCGGCTCGGCAAGGTCATGTGGGTGGGGGGGGGTGGAGATTTGGCAAACTTGAGGTCCTCCTGCTGGGTCTGCGCCCCACCAAATATAGATAGTGACAGCACCTCTCAGCTCAACGTGTCACATCCCCCATCTGCTTCTAATCCCAGCTGTAACCGACAGCCACGTTATTTATAATTCCCCATCTCCCCAGCACTGGGGCGTTTTAGCCCCTAAGCACATCCAGTTGTGCGGTAAGCCCCAAACGTTCTTTCATGCGGTCTCCAGCTCCTTATTCAAAAAACAGCCTCCATTTGTGCACAAAGGCAACGAGGGAAGGGAGCAGACGCACAGTAGTCGGTTGTGGGGTGAAAGTCCGGCCTGAGCGGGTACTGTGCTGTGTGCTAAGAGTCTGGGACACTGCCCGGCACACACACCTACAGTAGCTGTGGCACCAGCCCGGCGTTCCGGCTCTCTGGCTCAGACTGGAGCCTGTTTCTAGCATCTTACTTCAATCAGGCACTGAAAACCAACTGCAGACACGACGTACGCCCAGTCTGGGCACGCAGCCAACACGGGAGCGATTTGGATTTTTGCTTCTAATGACCTTATCGTCACATATTAACGGGGCTAAAACATGTTACATGCAGCGTCTCGTCCCGTCCCTGTGATAGTCATTCGGGAGGAACCGTACAAAATCCAATTCCCACAGAAGAGGGCCGCTTCTCCTCTCATTTGTAAACCATCCATTTTGCTTTTACGGCGGTGTTTCCAGATCCACCAGAGCCACATTTGTCTTTATCCCACGCCGCTGTATGGAGATCGTTATGTCCTGCTTAACCGAACGATCCAGATCTAAAGCGCTGTTTGACCGAGTTCTTCGGGTAGGGCCCAGCCCACCTCCGCCGCAGGTCGCCATGACGATAAATCACAAAGAGAACACAATCGACGCCGCCCATCAGGCACAGCTGACCTGACAGAGACACAGGCCTTCATTTGGCATATTTCTGGAAGTTTCTGTCCTGTTTCCGCCACGTATCAATGCACCATTGTGACTGCCCTCTTTCTTCCTTGGATTCCCTGGCTCTCTGTGTGACTGAGCAGGCCTGCAGCCTGGGGCTGAGGGAAACTTCACTGGCTGCAGTGGAGCTGTGGGATTTTAGGCCCGAGTCAAAGGAAGTATCACACGCACGCCCAGCCTCTCCACAGAGCAGAGATGCGGCCTGACATTGTTACATCTCTTTATCACGCTCTCTCTCTCTCTCTCTCTCTCTTTGTCTCACTCTCACACACACACTCTCTCTATTGCACACACATACACACACACACGCACACACACACACACATTTGCACATGCATACACAGACAGCTGAAGCTATTTATAGCTCTTTGGCAGGCAAGAACAATTGGAAAAAGCATTGATGTTCGCAGGCCTCAAGTTGTCACTGGACATGGGGGAGCGCTGTTCCTCTTGAAATGCAATACAGAGTTGTGTTGTGTATGTCAATGACCACTAGCAATGCAATGCTGTTCCGCATTGAGAACTGCTGCTTATTGACTCTTTTAATTAATGATATAACACTATAGTAATTCAAATCGAGTTATGGCTATTTTTAAAGCCGTTTCTCTCGAGAGAAAAAAGTCACCCATGAATGAAAGAATTAAATTAATCTGTAATGCCAGGCAAAAGATGTGAGTCAATACACATCGCCTGCTAACAGCCACTTTCTGTGCTTGCATGATGTTATTAGCAGACCCAATGGTTGTCTCATTAAAGAGACTGTTCACCACACAGCTGGAGTGTATTCAAAAGCTAAAGCACTACAGATCCATGGGATGCTATGGGTTGATGGGAGTTGGAGTCTAACACAACATCGACTTATAGGCAACTGAATATAATGACCGAACGAAATGGCCCCACCCTTTATGGCTGAAATAAATAAAAACAGAATGTATGAAGGTGTTACCAGTATGCCGTATGTATGTTTTTTTTATATGCAGTGTATGTACAGGATGAAGCCACAGACCAGACAAGGTTCCAGGCTGAAAAGGGCCTAAACTCTATGGCAGCATTAAACGTATTAAACAATGTGGTGTGGTGCGTTCGCTAGGTTAACACCCTGACCCCTGCTCCTCTTTCTGATTCCAGCGTGGCAGCAGAGGAATACATCTTACTTTATACTTTTAACACTCTGATCAATTAAACAGAAGAGTTTGCCCAAGTGCGAGGGGGAATTTCAAATTACGAAAAATGTACCGTATGCCGTTCTGACCGTGTGCAGTTATGGCCTTTGCTTTGCTCCCAGTTCTGCTCTGTCAGGCTGGGCTTATAGTGGGCCTATTGTGAAACACGTGCATTTTGGACATGTCTGTGAGGTCATTAAAAGAGGACTCAGTAGGGTATTGTAGTTCTTAGAGCAGGAGTTAGACTTCAGGGATATCTGGGGGTCCTCAGGATCAGGGTCCAAGATATAGTTTAAAGAATATTTCATTGATGCTACCATATTTATACTGTGTTTGGTTTACAGATCCATGGTAACAAATGGAAACAAATAGCTACATGAGTTACAGTACATAGATGTAGTGACATCACTATTTAGACATGCTTGGATATATTAAATAGTCACCATATTGCAGCATTTCATGAGAGTTGTGTAAAGGTATGTCCATTAACCAATACTGAGCCATTAACCATTATTCTGACCACAGGGTGGTCATTTTAGGGGGTCCACAGTATTCTGTATTTTAGCTGGAGCTGTATTTAGTTGGAACCTTTGACCGTAACCATTGTGCGCACCAGTATGGACCCCCGCTGTATAAAAACATTACTGACTGGAAGATGTGTGCAGCTGTTAGCCCCACGAGCTGGCCCCATGTACAGGCATCCCGCCTCGTCGATAAATAATGGAGTAAAATCATTTCTCCGGACAGACAATAATACCTCTGAGATAAATATTTCACATTGGCGGAATTGTGAAGTGGAAAATGCGTTTCTTTTACTTGGAGAGGGGGGCGGGGGGGAGAGGACAAATAGAAAACAAGGAAACATGCTGTAAAGCATGAATATTTTACTCCTTTACCTTACAGACAGGGAAGCTAAATGCAATGCTCATCTCCCCCAAAGAGAGAGAGAGAGAGAGAGAGAGAGAGAGAGAGAGAGAGAGAGAGAGAGAGAGAGAGAGAGAGAGAGAGAAAAACAGAGACAGAGAGAAAGAGGGAGAGAGACAGAGTCAGAGTCAGAGAAAGACAGAGAGACAGAAAGAGAGAGAAAGAGAGAGACAGAGAGAGACAGAGGGAGAGGGAGAGAAAGAGAGACAAAGAGAGAGACAAGGAGAGAAAGAGAGAGACAGAGAGAGACAGAGGGAGAGGGAAAGAAAGAGAGACAAAGAGAGAAAGACAGAGACAGAGAGAGAAAGAGAGACAAAGAGAGACAACGAGAGAAAGCGAGAGACAGAGACAGAGAGAGAAAGAGAGACAGACAGAGAGAGAGACAGAGAGAGAAAGAGAGACAGACAGAGAGAAGGGAGAGAGAGAGAAAGAGAGGGAGAGGGAGAGAGAGAGGGAGAGAGAGAGAGAGAGGGAGAGAGAGAGGCTCAGGCAGACGAGTGAGGCCGGTAGCTGACGCTCCATTGTGCTTCCTGGCCCACACTTTGTATTAAAAGATGAATTGATCCATCTGTAAGCAGCACTTAGCCCCACTCTCGGGCTGGGGTCATACGCCAGGATAAATCAATATTTAATATCCCCACCAACAGCCCCAGTAGATGATTTTAACCTCTCCTTAATCCCATTTATGTTACCTTTCCACAATCTTCATGTAAGCTTTCACAGTGATAAACTTCCAAACAGCCGACAGGGAGGGGGGTGGCGGGGGACGGGCTGTTAGGGAACGCAGAGTATTTATGTCAGGTGAGCCTGTTCTCTGAAATATTAATATTCTGAAACTGACCGAAGTGAAAGCTTTTATCCGGAGCGTTGGAAACGCGGCCCCGCTGCCGGAACGTGCCGCGGCCTGCTGCGTGCCTGCCACTAGCTCTCCCGGTGCAGAGATAAGCCTTTTCACACGCCGGCGGAGAGTCCCGTCACGCTCTCCCGCGGGCAGCGGGCAGTGCGCCGGGGCCGTATCTGCGCTCGCTGAGCTTGTCTTTGGGAAGACGAAGGCAAATACTGGCTCTGAATTCTGAGTGAACGATAAGGGTGGATGTTGATCCAGGCCACCTCCCAGGTACCCTCGCTGCCCTCCAGTACAGTGTGGGAAAAGCAGCTTCTACAGCTCCGCTGGCTTTAACAGCCACGGTCCGCTGGGTACTTATAATGCCCATACTCAGCTGGGGACGGACTCCACACACTGGCCGATGCTGTGGCTAAGCTCTGACGTTTGGTGTTGAAGTTGCGCAGTTCCAGACACGCTTTACTGTACAGGGGCCGTGGAGGGCTGGGGGCGGGACTTTGCTGTGTTTCAGTGGTTAATCTGAGGGAGGAGTGCCCAAATCCACTGGGCTCAGATCAGTGTTTTATCTTAATAATGATTATGTGCATACGTCCGAGGCACATGCACACCGGATGCCCCCAGCTGGGGCAGCAAATTCTGCCCCCTCATCTGGGAGGGGGGCCAGAGGGAAGGGGCGCAGTGTCTGTCTGGCTTTGAAAAAGGAGCTGGCGCACCAGGCCTCCTGTGGCAGCATGGTAACCCAAACATGCCACTCATGCTTCCAGACTGACGGGGCCCCTAATTATTATTTGTTGTCTGTTCGGTGGGCCCTGTCAACAGCATCATCTCACACCCCCATCCTGACTGCCCAGAACACCCCCTCAAGGCCTGACCTTCTCAGTCTCAGCCATGG
Organism: Conger conger; assembly: GCF_963514075.1. Classification (NCBI taxonomy): domain Eukaryota; kingdom Metazoa; phylum Chordata; class Actinopteri; order Anguilliformes; family Congridae; genus Conger; species Conger conger. Next base: position 13,258,407 of record NC_083765.1, read on the forward strand.
TTATACCCATGCACGCGCGCGCACACACACACACAAACATACTCACACACACACACGCGCCCACACACGCATGCGCACACACACACACACACGCGCACACACACACGCATACACACACACATGCGCACACACACACGCATGCACGTACACACACACACACACTTGCACACACACACACATGCACGCACACACAGACACATACAAACAAACATGGACACACACACATTGACAGACAAACTACGCTCTGAACCCAAGATTACGACAGAAGTATCTCTCCAGTTAAAAATGTAAAAATGTTAGCTCAAAAAAAGAAATCACATCAAAGTCCAAAAAATGTAAAAACTGAATGGATAAATGTGAGGTCAAATGTAAGGGTGGTGTACAATCAGCTGGGTTTGGCAGTCTACTCTATTCTACTTCTATTTCTGCTTTTGAGACATACTTGTGTTATCAACACTACTGTTCATACTCTGAACAAAACTGGAACCAAGGAAAAAAGATAAGGAAACAAGGTAAAAATATCGACCAACGAGAAGAATTAAAAAGTAGCATTTTACAGGAAATATTCTTTTACATTTTTCCAAAGGAGTGTTTTAGAGCAACAAACCAAATTTACCACTACACTTATCTTAGCCAGAGTCAATACAGAATAAATACACAGAACAGCCTCAGTGAATTCCAATGCCATGTTTTGAAATCAGTAATAGCACTAATACTCAAGTCAAAAAGGGAAATGAAAATAGATGTTCAGAGACTTTTTTATATATATGTACATTGACCTAGTTGTGGTTGTTGGTTGAAAGTATCAGGTGATGAAATATTAATGGATCTTTGCTCCAAGTTCCTGCCTTTCCTTCACAGCCAACTGGCAATATGGCATCAATCACTTGGAGAAGGGTGATTTTTTTTTCATTCCTTGATTGACTCATCGATTGAAGATATTTTTAAAGGGTATCCCAGGGAGTGCAGGCGCTCTTGGTACAAAGCAGGGCCCTGTCCCACACCGGGGCAAGGGGAGGCGCAGGGCGAGGAGCAGGGAGGCACAGGGCAGCTTTAATTGGGCAGAGACATCACAGTTCACTAGCGCAGGGCAGCGAAGGGCCCACACACACACACACAAACATACACATGCACACACAAACACACACACACACATTCACACAAACATACACACATTCACACACAAACACACATACACACACACAGACACGTATGCACGCATGCACACACACACATTCACACATGCAGGAACGGCTGCACACCAACACCAATTCCGATATATATATATATATGGACAGACGCAAACACAAAATCTCACACATACACTCACACACACTTTTTCCCGCATATCCCAGCCCAGCATACTGTATAATGTTTCTCGGCTGTACGAGCATTCAAAAGAGTCATTGTGGAAGAGCAGAAGGGAGAGAGAGGCCAGTCCTCACTTTGCTGCACTAACAGGAAAAATAACACATTCTCAACAACAGAGAGCAGAGGGCTGTGAGAAGCTGATGTGTTTGTTGCTTCCGTGACAGCACGTGGTGTGGTGAGACTGTCATCAACAGGGTGTGTGTGTGTGTATGTGTGTGTGTGTGTGCTGTTTCAGGGAGGGGCGCATGAATACTGTGTGAGTATAGTGCCAGAACAGTAATATGAACACAAAAATTATGTTAAGAGCAGGCCATTCAGCTTGACATTTCTGCGTAAGTGTGTGTGGATGTGTAAGAGTATCTGTGTGTAAGACAGGAGCCCCCTGCAGGTATGAGAGACAGGGAGGCAGAGTTTGTGAAGGTTTATGTGCCACTTGACAGGGGAGAGGAGTGAAAGCTTTAAATCATGTGATCCATGGTGTGGCACTCACCTTGTTGCTTATGCATGTATTATGCACCTACTCAGGGCTGGTGCGTGGTCTGTGTGTGGTGTGTATGTGGCCTGTAGTGTGTAGTGTGTGGTGTGTATGTGGCCTGTAGTGTGTAGTGTGTAGTCTGTAGTGTGTGGTGTGTATGTGGCCTGTAGCGTGTAGTGTGTAGTGTGTATGCGGCCTGTAGCGTGTAGTGTGTTATGTATGTGGCGTGTATGCAGCCTGTAGTGTGTAGTGTGTGGTGTATATGCAGCCTGTAGTGTGTAGTGTGTTATGTATGTGGCATGTATGCAGCCTGTAGTGTGTAGTGTGTTATGTGTGTGGCATGTATGCAGCCTGTAGTGTGTAGTGTGTTATGTGTGTGGCATGTATGCAGCCTGTAGTGTGTAGTGTGTTATGTGTGTGGCATGTATGCAGCCTGTAGTGTGTAGTGTGTTATGTGTGTGGCATGTATGCAGCCTGTAGCGTGTAGTGTGTTATGTGTGTGGCATGTATGCAGCCTGTAGTGTGTAGTGTGTTATGTGTGTGGCATGTATGCAGCCTGTAGCGTGTAGTGTGTTATGTGTGTGGCATGTATGCAGCCTGTAGCGTGTAGTGTGTTATGCGTGTGGCGTGTATGCAGCCTGTAGCGTGTAGTGTGTTATGTGTGTGGTGTGGATGCAGCCTGTAGTGTGTAGTGTGTTATGTGTGTGGTGTGGATGCAGCCTGTAGCGTGTAGTGTGTTATGCGTGTGGCGTGTATGCAGCCTGTAGCGTGTAGTGTGTTATGTGTGTGGTGTGTATGCAGCCTGTAGCGTGTAGTGTGTTGTATGCGTGTGGCGTGTATGCAGCCTGTAGCGTGCAGTGTGTTATGTATGTGGCATGTATGCAGCCTGTAGCGTGTAGTGTGTTATGTGTGTGGTGTGGATGCAGCCTGTAGCGTGTAGTGTGTTGTATGCGTGTGGCGTGTATGCAGCCTGTAGCGTGTAGTGTGTTATGCATGTGGTGTGTATGCAGCCTGTAGCGTGTAGTGTGTTATGTGTGTGGCGTGTATGCAGCCTGTAGTGTGTAGTCTGTTGTATGCGTGTGGCGTGTATGCAGCCTGTAGCGTGTAGTGTGTTATGTGTGTGGTGTGGATGCAGCCTGTAGCGTGCAGTGTGTTATGCGTGTGGCGTGTATGCAGCCTGTAGCGTGTAGTGTGTTATGTGTGTGGTGTGGATGCAGCCTGTAGCGTGTAGTGTGTTGTATGCGTGTGGCGTGTGGCGTGTGGCGCTCACCTTGTCGGCCCTGCAGTTGTTGAGGCCCATGCTGCTGAGAGCAGAGAACTTGGCCTCCATGCCCTGCTGGTGGTGCTGCAGCTGCTCCCTCTGGATCTGCTCCCTCATCTTCCTGGCCTCCTGGATGGCCTTCATCACCGCATCCTGGTCCCCGAACAGCGCCGTGGAGTTCAGGCTGGACAGGATGTCTGCGGGAGGAGATCATGCCACACTTTGTCACCCCATCGGCTAACCACAGTGTTTAATGACAGAGGGTGGGGGGTGTCAACTATAAAGGTTCAACACTATAAAAACTCAAATATAAGTCAGTCTCAACAAGTACTTCAGTCTTACATTTAGACTTAAAATCGTATTACTTTTTTGGTAAATAAGGCAAACATATTATCAATGACTTATTTCAGGATTTTTTCAAAGGGGTATGAACATTTCACTTGTCAAGCAAACAGCAACTTAAAACAAGCTGATATTGTCCCCTTCAGAAATAAAAAGATTTGAAGTCTCATTACAAGACTCATTTGCAGTGAATGTGGTCTTAATTCTGCTCCCTCCACACCCTTCACCAGTATGTATGCACAGTGAGTGTGCTTGTGTGGACAGGAGCCTGTGTGCTTTAGAGAATGAGCAGCAGTCTCAGCCTCGCTCGCCCCTTTCCTAATTAGCCAGTCAGATTGAGACGTGGGGCTGGGTGGTAGCTAAAAACCAGCAAATAAACTGGAGGGAAACGCGGGCATGGTGGCCGGGTTCAAAGCCCCGGTGCGGACGGATGGGAGGAAACAGTGGGGCACGCAGACACATTTAAATTGTTTTAGTGTAATTAGCGGTTTGGGATTGCATTTAATTAAGGGATAACAGCAGCTAAATAAAACGGCTTATGGAGAGACAATAGTACGCGGAAGCTCTTAAAAAATAAATAGCAGTGTTTCTAGTTGCGCACTTTTCAGCTATCAGAGCAGTAAACACAGGGGAGGGCTGACGAAGATTAAACAGAGACATTTGTATCAACAGCCAGTCATTAAGGAGTACACATCTTTCAATTTGTCTTTCACTCAGACAGATAACAAGCACCAGGCAGAGGGAAAACAACACTGTTACGTCCAAATATCGGCAAAATGACAAATCAATAGTTTCTTCATTCCTGTTTTGTTGAACTAAACCTTGAAAATAAACAAACATGTTTGGAGAACAATAAACGTATTAAGAATCACACTATAATACGTAAGCTTTTGTTGGCTTCATGCTGCCAGCTAAATCAGAAATAGCAAGAGGCAGGCTTATTCCACAGCACCACTATCTTCAGCAAGAAAGAAAATTTCAGGAGAAACTAAAGAACTTTGTCAGTTTTTGTTTTTCAGTTGTGGGTAGGTTCATCAGCTGCATTTGTATTCTCGAGTCTTAACTTAGATAAAAAAAGGCTTTTTAGGTAAAGATTATAGTGGGCTGTAATCTCATTTTACTCAGCTGAGTCTGTGGGTGTGAGTATTCATTTGTGCGAGTTTGAAAGTATCTGTGTGTGTGTGTGCATGTGTGTGTGCGTGTGTGTGTGTGTGTGTGTGTGTGTGCATGTGTGTGTGTGCGTGTGTGTGCGTGCGTGCGTGCGTGCGTGCGTGTGTGTGTGGACGCATGTCTTACCCAGAGAGGAACCCCGGCCCAGGGTGGCTCCGATGGGGCTGGGGATGCTGGTCTTGGACAGGCTGTTGGGGCTGGTCTTGTTGCCAGAAAACAGGCTGTGGGTTGGGGACACAGGGGACTTGACTGGCTCGGCCGTCTTGGGCCGGGCGGAGAGGTTCAGGGGCTGTGTCCCTTCATCCTGCAGCCAATGGGGAGACAGAGGGTGAAGTGTATCTGAGCCACTGTCAAGGGGCAAGCCCCTCCCAACTAAGACAATGCTGTCCGTTCATAGCAGAGAGCTCGCTAATTACACAACTCCTCCAAGACCACTGCTACTCATTCATCTACTGGCACAGTGCCACCAGGTATATTCCCACAGTCTCCACACTGCTTTGGCTTGGCTAATTAACACAGACGCTCTCCCTCTCTGTACAGCTTCATCTGCGCTCACCTGCCAAGGATAATTGTTACTGGATGATGGATTTGATGACACATTCATTAAAAAAACACTTTAAGCATGTTATCCATTTGAACATGAAAATAAATGAAGGATTAGTACACTTGTCTGCTCGAAATACTGTCAAATCATTATCTCTGACAATCTAATTTGCACACAAATATCTGTTAAGCTTCAAGGATAATCATCTATTTCCACATTCACTATACACCCTCATATACCACAAAAATGAAATACAGTGTATCATGGTCTGTGAGTCACAGTGTCCCCCATGGTAGAATCCTTGGCACAGACATTATTTACCACAACAGGATAACGTCTCAAACATACTGCTGGATAACAATGGTCACTAGTACACATAAGTCTTTCCACTACAGTGTTTTTAAGTACTGTGTTTAGTTGGATCTGTTTCGATCTGTTTCAAAGTATCTATCCAGCAAAACTCAATAGTGCAGTGATAATTACTGTTTGTCTTTCAGTAAAGCTAAAAGCGGACACACATACCGTAGCTATTGTCGCTGAAAATCCAAGCATCTGCATTTTATTTCCCCCCTCCGTTTAATTGTCTTCAGTCCGTAAAACTGAAAATTATGACCGGATAGTGATTTGTCGAGGAATCCCAAAGTCAATCAAAAGAGTAACGAGTAAAGAAACTAAAAGAGGGCTGTACTAAAATAGTCACAAGAGGACATTCACATCTGAGTTTGACAGCGCCCCTCCCCTAGCAAACGCTGACCAACATGGAACCAATTTAGCGATCACGGAGAGCCGGAGCAGACTATCCCAGGAGGCCGAGGCACTTTGTCTGTCATCAGCAGGCGTGGCTGAGGGGGATCCCAGCAGAGAGCACTACTGTTTAATGACATGATTTCTGGGGCCCCCCCTCTATTGTGATACTCCTTTAAACATTTCCAAATGGAGGCATGTTTCCGATTACCGGCCTGGCCGCATGATCTGTACGCTCAGCGCTCAGGAGTGAGGCGGGGTGGATCGCTGCCACACAGCAGCAAGTGAGAGCGCGAGAGAGCCCCACAGTGGAATGCGGGCCCTTGTTTTTTTCCATTAAAGAAGAAAGGAAAAAGGCCCCAATGATACTCTCACTTTAATCACACGCTCGCACGCCAGACACTCCGGTGCGGCGGCCCGGTTCCATCACCGTCCCCACTTTATAATCGCCCGTTATGCTTTTCTTTTTAAAACCGCTCTCCGAGATCAGCGCTGGAGGCCTGTGAATGTGAAAGCGGACTACTGCTTCTGTAAAATGTCGTGCTTTTATTGTGCGTTCAAAAGGACAATGTCTTTACTGCACCAGTCTTCCTTTGTAAAATTACAAAGATAGACCGTGAAGTAAAGGCCATAGATGTCTGTAAATGTATACAAGTGTGTTTGTGTGATGTGATTTAGTCAGCACCATATGACAAAAGCTCAAAACACACAATAGCAGAAAGTCCATTACTAACTAACAGTAACTAAGGTGTTACCATTACTAACACCTTAACACCTTATAAATGATTTAAAGAATGTGATTACACAGTTAACTCACCTCGCCTGGCTTTATATATTTTATATTAAATATATAAACAAACACCTGCTCTCAGGACCAGGGCTGAAGAGCACATTAAAGATGGATGACCTATCGAGCCTTAATCACAGGGCACCACTGAACACCAAGCAGCACCAGGAGCACACTGGCTGCCTGCACTAGCACAGGTCTGCAGGCTGGTCCAATCAGAGCAGGGGAACAGGACAGGCTAATTAGCACAGCAGGCCGGAATGGGCCAATCAGCACGGGCTAGGCCAGGGAGCGGGAGTGGTGGAGGCATCTGGACGTACCTTGACTTGGATGAGGGGGCTGCAGGGCCGCTTGTCGCCCTTGAGGCCGGTGGGGGAGACGGATCCGGAAGAGTTCAGGGGCTGGGGCAGGGAGGGCATCTTGGCTCCCGGGGAGAGCTGCATGTTGGCTAGCTGTGCGGCGTACAACTGCTGCAGGGAAGAGAGCCACGGAGAATTAGAGACTGAGCCCACTGCTCACAGACTACCACACATCCCCCACACTGCATGACTGTGTTAACAAGCCTTTTAGTCTAATAACTTACGATCTTATTGTTTTGTCTCATGGAAAATATTAGCTTGTTTTAAGTTGCTGCTTGACAGGTGACATTTTCTTACCCCATTGGCAAGTCAAACTGGCTTACCTCATCGTCTTATTTAGCAAAAAAAAGTCAAAGAAACAAGATTTGAAGTCTCAATAGACGAAAGTGCTTGTTGAGATTTACTTATGTTTGGGTTTTTGCCATGCACTCTGGTTATCTATTTTCTTCCTTTGTTCACAATGCCAGTTTGTTCTGGTTTGTTATTTTTCTGATTTCTTGGTTTTGCTGAAGGTATAATATATACCCATTTTTTCCTCCATCATGCCCTTGGTTTAATGCAACATTAAATAAGGCTGTTAAAAGTGGAAAAAGTGGTCTCTCTCCCTCTCCCATTTCCTCTCTCTTTCCCCCATTCCCCTCCCGTGCCTATCTCTCTTTTTCCAGTGTGGAATCAGAGATCTTAACCGTGTATTAAAAGCTAGGAGACAGCAGTGCTCTAACCACACACCGATGCCTCTTGTACAGTAGGGCCGGCTGGGCGTTTTGTTTTATTTTTGCATTCTCTCTCTCTGGAGCATCCGGGAATTTCTGCTCAGCTGAACATAATGCCGGGCTGCTGTTAGATCTAAATTCTCCCCAGTCCCACTGGTTCCGACGCTTCTGCGCTGCAGTAACAAACATAGACTCACCTGCACTTTTCTGTGTACTGGCCAGGCTTTTATACTTTACACCACCACAACCCAGTTAGTGTGCCAAAAGATCTTCTCTGACCATCCCCTTCTCAGAAGAGTACATTTTGTTCAATTATTGAATTAAACGACTAATAAACAAAAACCCAGGTAATTCATTTCCCACAGAAAGAAGGCCATGGTCTTAGCCTATAGCTACCGTTAGACAACACTAAGTCAGATGGCTCCAGGTAAAGCTTCAGAGTCTTATGCTTTGAGGCAGAGGATGGCATCGTGTTACAACAGGCACTTCATCAAACTGTTATCTATTACAGATATCAAACGTGTGACAATCGGCATGATGCTGCTTTTTTTCCACTGGTGCAGGGTGAAACAAAACCTGCTGAGTTCAGGTACTTGCAGTGTAATCCGACGTTAGGCAGAGGGTAGGTAAGCAGTGGGAAAATGCAAAGCAGAATAGACTGGAAGGTAAACGTCTACTGTTCTCAGGGCCCTGCTGGGAATAGGACTAAGAGCTTCTAAATGGTAAATTGACAAACAGGCCAAAAAAAAGAAAAACGCTAAAGCTATTCAGCCTCTCAAGGGGCTTGATGTTCTTTGTGCAAATTTGACTAAATCTAGCAGACAGGTCAGTGCTCTGCCAACCCGTTACAAAATATTATCAATTATATGAGACGAGCCTTGTATACTTTTTACCCTTTACCCTTTCTTCTTTGTAATTGCTCTGAGGGATTTGCTACAGTGCTGGTGTGGCTCTCCCTGTTAATCACACTGCCGGTTTAATTGCTTTCTGAGCTCTGCCTGGTAGCTCTGTGAGCCTTTCACATGCGTTTCTGCAACCTTCCTCTCCTTTCACCCTTTGTTTCACCGAGCACATTTCAAACACAAGGGCCGGTTTATTAAAAAGGCGGTGAAGGGCCGCCGCACACGCACTGCCGCACACCGTGATGCAGACGAGGGGGCGGGTTGGAGACGGACCCGTTTCACATAAACACGCACCCAACTCCACCTCACCTACACCAAAGAACAAATTGGTTCATTATTCTGGGGTAGACCTGGGTCAAATATGTCATTGTTCTGGATTCAAATACTTTTCTGTGCTTGATTGATCTTGCCTGGTGCAATTGAGCCAACCAAGAGGACCAGAAGGCAGAGTTTGCACCTTTTGAAAGTATTTCGTAGGTTCCAATAAAGCTGTGTAGAAGTGTAGGAATGTATTTGAATTGAAAACATTATGTATTTAACCCAGGTCAGGGTTAAATACGGAGAAGAGCTGTGCTAAATGCTTCAAGCCAGCAAGGGAAACCCAGCCCTGATTAGGGCCACAGTGATTGGTTAGAGATGGGTTTAGTCCCCTTCACCAACATCTACTCCTCTACAAAACTTCATAATTTATTTTTCACTCATACTAAACTGCTTATAGTAAATATAGTTAATATTAAAATACTGTATATGGCATTTCTAGGTATTGTAGGAATTTCACAAGAGGAAGTGGGGTGGGGACAGATGCTGGTTACGCTCTAGATGGACACAGAGCCTGACAAATCAGGACAGATTTGCAGTTGACAGAAACTGATTTCCCCCCCAAACTAGAGCTGGTGAGTCTGCCTTTAGTGATCCCTGAATAATGGGCGACAGCTATCAGAAAACAAACAGCTACCAGAACACAGGAAGTAGAGCACAGTGCCAGAATCAGTCAGAGCAGAGGACGCTGGGATTTGCGCTGCAATCAGAGCACGAGAAGTTAAGAGTAACTCTGGAAACAGAGCAAAGTACACTGAAAACCAGAGTCAGGCACACCAGAGTCAGGCACCAGACAGCTTTCGGATGAAAGCCCCAGACAGGAGTGAGGAGTGAGTGAGGACGGCCAATGAGGAGGCCTTGGGTTGTCTCGGGGCCGGACACATGTTCCAGTCCCGGACTGAGGGACATCTGCCCGCCTCTCCTCGACCACTCCGCCCCAGCCCCCACCCCCTCCTCCAGCATCGTGCCGGGCTGCGGTGGCAGAAGGTTCCGGAGGTAATGAGGGTCAGGCTGAAAGTCAATGGGAGCACAGGGACTGAGAGCTGGGCTATGCTGGCTCCTTGCCCCCAGCCTGCACTCCTGTGCCATCCTCAAACTCCGCTTTAATGCCTGCTCTCATCTGCAGATGTGCGTATGTGTGTGTGTGTGTGTGTGTCTGAGTGTGTGTGTGTGTGTGTGTGTGTGTGTACGTGTGTCTGTGCATGTGCCTGTGTGTGTCGGTGGCTTGCATGCGCACAGTTTAGGGTACTGCACGCTGTAAACAAAGGCTAAGAAAATGAAGCCTTGTGTGTGAATGTCTGAATAAAGGAAACTATTAACCAAGAGCTTTCAAACCATGCAGCATGCAGGGTATCTGCCACTGCGTGTGTATGTGTGCGTATGTGAGTGTGTGAGTGTGTGTGTGTGCCCATGTGTGTGAGTGTGTGTGTGCGTGTCTGTGTGTGAGTGTGTGTGTGCATGTCTGTGTGTGAGTGTGTGTGCGTGAGTGTGTGTGTGCGTGTCTGTGTGTGTGTGTGTGTGTCTGTGTGTGAGTGTGTGTGTGCGTGTCTGTGTGTGAGTGTGTGTGTGTGAGTGTGTGTGTGTGTGCATGTGTGTGAGTGTGTGTGTGCGTGTCTGTGTGTGAGTGTGTGTGTGTGCGTGTCTGTGTGTGAGTGTGTGTGTGTGTGCGTGTCTG